>NW_027650016.1:75000-182500 GCF_965287045.1 Carcharhinus amblyrhynchos | reverse complement strand
GACCCCAGCTACTGTGGTATTTCTGTAACCCTCTGTCCAGCCAACCCTTCCTTCTCTGCACTATGGCAGATGTGTCTTCAGCTGTCTAGCCCCTGAATTCAGAAATTCCCTCACTAATTCCTCTTCACCTCTCTCCCGCCTTTGGGACACTTGTACCCCTCGTCTATCCCAATGTCTCTTCCTTGTCTCAGCTCTTCTGAGGAGCACTGTGGAACTTTACATTATAGGCACTGTATAAATGCAAGTAGTTGTTGTTATTGCTGGCCCCAACAACAACCTGGGCTAGCGTGAGGAGAAGTAGTCCTAGTTCCTATCCCTACCGTCGTTCCAGAGAGAGCTGCTGGAAAGAACAGGGGGGGAATTTTCTCGTCCCGCCAGCCAAGGCAATTGTAACAGAGGGGGGTGGTGGGGTGGGGTGGGGGTGGGGGTGCGGACCATGCAGAAGTCTGTAGACCTCGGGCAGGATTCTCCGGTTTTGGGGTGAGTGCGGCTGGAAAGTCCTGTCCCACGTGTGTGAATGTGGGGGTCAGACGTAGCTCAGAATAATGAAGTAGGATTCAACAAGGAGATTGGTTTGCTAAAATTGCCTCTTGGTGTCAGGGTAAATACGTGAGGATGTGGAATTGTGGTCGGTGCATGACTCGATGCCTCCTGCACTGCGCGGGTTCTAGGATGGGCAGTGGGCAGAACTCTTTCCCAATGCGGAGTGGATGTGCAGGAGTGGCTGCAGGTGTATAAAGGTGAAAGGCTGAACTCTGATCAATACACTGCAGAGGATGAACTGAACTACACCCCCCACAAAGTGCCAGTGACACCGGCAAGGATCTTTAATGGGCTGGTGTCTGTTGTTGCCAGTTGGAGTGTTAACAGACGTGCTGAAGGTTGGGCGGAAGGTTGCGGTGGGGGTGGAGGGGGTGGTGGTACTGGGGGGGGGTGCAGAATGCATGCCTGCAATTTTAGTTAATTTTATTTCTGGTGTGTAATATAGAAGATAACATTATCAGTCACGCTGAGGTTTTATTTTGGAATGGTGCGAATGCCGGTTCAGTAATAAATATTGTGGCAAGGATTGATTCCTCCTTCCTCCTGACCTGGCTTTACTCGGGGAGAGATGGGTCTGAACTCACTTGGCCCCCTGATTGTGACGACTTGCCTCAGAGTGAGGTAGCTCCATTTCCATCTTCAATCCGAGACAGAGAAGAGTTGTCCTTCACAGTGACGTTACCCATTAAAATATTATCCAAAATTTAACCCGTGGTTTAGGTTTGAGGTTTTGCACCCTCAAAATGTAACAACCTTACAGCATCTTTTCTGCGCCCCATTTTCCAAGGTGTGTGATATCACTTTACAGTGGATATAGATTGAGCTGCCTGGTACCCACACTATCAGAAGGGCACGGAAGCTTTGGAGAGAGTGTAAAGAAGGTTCACCAGGATGTTGCCTGGTCTCGAGGGTGTTGGCTATGAGGAGAGATTGAATAAACTAGGATTGTTCTCATAGAACATAGAAAAACTACAGCACAAACAGGCCCACAAGTTGCGCCGATGATATCCCTACCTACTAGGGTTACCTATAACCCTCAATTCTATTAAGTCCCATGTACTCATCCAGAAATCTCTTAAAAGACCCTATCGAATCTGCCTCCACCACCACTGATGGCAGCCGATTCCACTCACTCACCTTCCTCTGGGTGAAAAACTTACCCCTGACATCTCCTCCGTACCTACACCCCAGCACCTTAAACCTGTGTCCTCTCGTAGCGACCATTTCAGCCCTGGGAGAAAACCCCCGGGTCTTGAGGGTATTGGCTATGAGGAGAGGTTGAATAAACTAGGATTGTTTTCACTGGAAAACAGAGGCTGAGGGGAGACCTGATGGAGGTCTACACTTATACACTGGGGGGCTGTGGTAGTCAGGGTGATGTACGAACACAAAGAACACACAGCACAGGAACAGGCCCTTCGGCCCTCCAAACCTGTACTGATCATGATGCTGTAACTAAACTTCAAAAAAATCTTCTGCCCTTATTCTGTCCATATCCCTCTATTCCCCCCATTCATGTAGCCATCCAGGTGCCTTTGTTAATGTGTCTGCTTCCGCCACCTCCTCCTCTGGCAGCGTGTTCCCAGCACCCACCACTCTCTGTGTGAAAAACTTCCCCCACACATCTCCCTTAAACCTCCCCCCTCTCACATTGAACCTGTGCCCCCTTGTAATTGACACTTCCCCCCTGGGAAAAAGCCTGACTGTGCCTCTCGTGATTTTATAGACCTCTGTCAGGTCTCCCCTCAGCCCCCGTCTTCCCACTGAAAACAATCCTAGTTCGTTCAACCTCTCCTCATAGCCAACACCCTCGAGAGCAGGCAGCATCCTGATGAACCTTCTTTGCACTCTCTCCAAAGCTTCCAAGTCCTCCTGATAGTGTGGGTACCAGACAGTTCAATCTATCCAACTACTGCAAAGGGATATCACACACCTTGGAAAATGTTGCCAAGGAAATAGGAGGGCCTTCCCAAGGGTGCAAAACCTTGAGATCTTAGCCTGGTCTCAAATATGTTGGGAATCCAGAGTTGTAGGCGCCACTGATATGCTGCAAAAATGTATTCTGAACTACAGGACATCACTTGATTGAAGAAATATTGTCTCCAACAAGTGTCCCTTGGTGTCCCGAGATGTGTTAGGTGGATTGGCCATAGTAAATGGGTTACGCCGGGGTGGGTGTGGGTAAGCTGGGCTGTTGGGGAGTTGGTGCAGACTCCATGGGCCGAATGGCCTCCTTCAGTGCTGATGATTTGTCCTGTTGTCTTTATCTGATCAAATGAGCTGTCGTAAACACAATTTAATATCTGACCAAGAAGTATTGTATATTATAACATAATATACATATATTATAACATAATATACAATATGTTACTTTTGATCAGTATGGATTATAATACAATTATATAAAAAAATTAGAGTGTGTACATTATATAAATTTGACACAGGTATAAAATTGCTATCCAAATCATTGTTATAAATTTAAATTCAATTTTCTTTTTTTAAAGAAGAGAGTGTCTTTTGATCCTAGATCATTCTGATCATTGAGTCAGATTGCTAATGATTGCGTTGACGTGAATAATAGGGTCTTAGTGGAGCCTGAACAGGCGACTTGTGTGTCCATTTTAAATGTCTGGTTCCATTTTAGCTAATGGAGCCATTTGTCTGGAAGACTGTCAACTGGTGAATCATTGCAGCTGTACAGCTGTGAGTCCTGCCATTCCCATTCGAACATTGCTCGATTTATTTCCGAGTGCGGTATTGTCGACTTGTTTTTTAATGAATGTTTCCTTGTTGAATCTGTCTGACTTTGCGGGGGGTGGGGGCTGAAAAAGCAGGGTCTCCAAAACCACGTTGCAATCTACCATTTGCTTCTGCTGCTCGATCAGTCACAAGCATCGATGCCTGAGGGTGGTGACTTTGATTGGATAAGTTACGCCAAATATTGAGTGTGGAAGACGCAACCTGCCAAATTGACCAAAGACTTTTCTGCAGAAGTGAGTCCTTGTGAAAGGGCAGTTGCCCTGTTGCACACATTTTCCAGCATGCTTTATTTCACCGTTGTACTTAGCATTTGTTGAACTTTTAACAATGTTGTAGAAGAAATAGATTTCGTAGTTTCAAAAATCTGATCTGGGTTTGGTAAATGGCTGTCCTGAAGTGAATTTGTAATGTGGTGTGAGAATACGAATAATCCAGTAAACCGATTACTACAAGTAGGATATTTGTTAATCCTTGAATACAAGAGCAGTTGACTGAGAAGGCGCAATTTCTGAACCTCAGGAGACGTGGCACCTTGCAGGAACTGACAGAATGATTCTGTAAAATACTCGGGATTGGATCTCTTTTCCAAGGCGTATTATAAGTACAAAATTTGGGAGCTACTCCCAACTACTGAAAGAGTTTTTTTTAACAAACAAAAGTTGAGCTTTCCCTTTTAACCTGGGGCTGGTGCTTGGTAAGTAGCTGGTGATTTGCAAACTTCTCTCCAAGCAACAATTAAATCTGAAGCAGAAAATGCTGGATAAACTCAGCATCTGTGCAGAGAAAATAGAGCTAACGTTTTGAATTCCAATGCCTCTTCAGTTAAACCTGACTGAGTTAGGGACTTATTTAGGTCATTTTCCTATGGGGAGTACCTGAGTAAGTGATCTTTGAGACTGGGCGAGTTAGCAGTCGAGCATCATAATCTGTAATAAGGGATGTAACACTTCATTGAATCCCTACGGTGCAGAAGGAGGCCATTCAGCCCATCGAGTCTACACCGACCACAACCCCCCCCACCGACACTAGGGTTAGTTTAGCACGGCCAATCAAACTAACCCGCACATCTTTAGATTGTGGGAGGAAACCGGAGCACCTGGAAAAAAACCCACTCGGACACGGGGAGAATGTGCAAACTCTACACAGACAGTGACCGGCGGCTGGAATTGAACCCGGGTCCCTGGTACTATGAGGCAGCAGTGCTAACCACTCAGCCACCATCTTATTTAGACATTCACTTGGGTGTACGTTGTACCAGGGCAACATAAAGTCATAAACTTTTTCCACAGAGATATAAAACTTTACATTCCCCAAGGCAGGGTTGGTAGTGTGCCGTATGGAAGGAAGCTGGAGAGAGCTCGGAAGGTAGTAATCTTAATTGCAAACTGGTTTAATGATAACTCTTGGAAGGCGGCGCTAAGTGGAAAATCTTTGCCTGAGGAGGAGTGAGGTGTGATTTACACACAGCACAGATCTGTCCTGGGTCCACTATACTTTATATCAGCAATGGGTAACCTAGGCTTGTGAGTGGGCTGCATGAGTGACCTCTCCTTCATCTCAGTGGGCTGTAAGATTGAAATTGAGCTTGTTCACTAACCCCATGAATAAGATTAAATACATCTAATACACATTGAACATTATTAATAACGAGTTATAGAGAATGCTTAATCAGTTATATATTAATAGAGCTAGCAACTTCAAATCATAGAACCCTACAGGGCACAGGAAGGCCATTCGGCCCATCAAACTTGCACTGACCACAATCCCACCCAGGTCCTATCCCCGGAGTCCCACACACTTACCCTGCTAGCCCCCTGACACTAAGGTCAATTTGGCATGGTCACTCCACCTAACCCGCACACCTTTGGAGGAAACTGGAGCACCTGGAGGAAACCCACGCAGACACGGGGAGAATGTGCAGATTCAACCCGGGTCCCTGGTGTTGTGAGTCAGCAGTCACTCACTAGTTACAATGCTAAACACAAAATCAATATTTACACTCTGGACACAGAGGAAGCGCAGGGCTCTCCCCAGTCACTGTTGTGAGCAGTAAGCATACACTTTAATTCACTTGCCCTTTGCTTTTTGTGTGTATCACTTCAGAGAGGTAAGAAATCAGCAGAATGTGGTAACCAGCACGTGGGCAATGGTCAATAAAATGTCTTGTGGGCCACACGCAGAACCCAGGTGGGCCACATGTGGTCGGTCCCCAGGCTACAGGTTGCTCACCCCGATTCACACACGAGTTCTAAACTGTTTTTGGGAGGGTTTTTTATTGTATTTGCTGATGCCACTGTGGATTGCTGCCAGGTGTGCATTGTCAGATAGGGTAAAGGTCAAATTAATGACTGAGGAAGGATGGTAAGATTTCCACACGGACACTTCTGTCTTCGTTCAGTTTGAACATTTTGGTTCTAGGGCAGGTTGAAGCTCGAGTTCTGAGAGTCTTTCTTGAACCACTTACTAGGGGAACGCTGCTGAGGTGATTTCCCACTTCTGCCTCTCAGTGACAGGGACCTGGTTCGAATGGGTCGCTATCGGCATGGACTTTGCACATTCTCCCCGTGTCTGCGTGGGTTTCCTCTGGGTGCTCCAGTTTCCTCCCACAATCTGAAAGACATGCTGGTTAGGTGCATTGCTAGATTCTCCCTTAGGTGCTGGAGTACACCAACCAGAGGGTCTTCACAGTAATTTCATTGCAGTCTTAATGTAAACCTACTTGTGACACGAATAAATAAAATTTAAGTTGAACTTTAAGATAAAGTGATAGGGAGGGGTCGGTGGGGAGGGGCTGAATATCAATCCAACATTCAGAGCCAGTGTGTGATAGAGTGTAAGATGGGGGTAGTTTGTTCTATTGCCCTCCCTGTTGGGGAAGTATAAGTAAAGTTACTTCAATGATAGCTGCCCATTGTGAGTCCATATGCTAAACTGTTCTCAGTGAACCACACAAAGATCAGAATGGGATAAAGTCATGTTTATCATTTCAGAAGTTAAGAAATGAAGAATATTGCAGCAATGTTTTTGAAACTCCTGAAGTTGCTTTTGAGGAAGTTTGAGAAATTTGAAAGAAACATGTGAGTGGTGTGTGTCATGCGTGCACCGTGTGTGTGTCGTGCACCTGTGTGTGTGTCATGTGTGTGTGTGTGTGTGCATCCGTCCACCATGTGTATATATATCATGTTCAGGTGGAGTGAGTCAGCATGGTACAGTCCGTATTTGAGCAAATTGTATTGGATCCATACCTAGGAACAATGGTGCAATTGAACCCTAATAAAGATCACAGGTGCAGTTATGAATGAAGGTTACAGATTGGGCTGAAAGTGATTAAGAAAGGAGATGAGGTTAAAGAGTAAATACTTTCCTCTTTGTAAAGGGACCCGATGTTACCGAGGTGGCGTCTAACCATATTGTCCGTCAGTCTCCCGTCCACTAGACTATTCTGAAATGAACGAGACTGCATTGTGCACTCCATTCTGTAAAAGGAAACAGTTGCCATGTGGAACTATTTTGGATTACATTCCTGAATTAAAGAAATTCCCTCATCACTCTGGCTATGGTGGGAGCTTAGAAATCGACCTTGGAGTGAAGCTTGTGGGAGGCCTAAAGAACAATAAGATCCGAGCCAAGCTTCTGACCATCGGCTGATATGGAAGGGGGTCTGTGATGAGGCCATACAGCCATGAACCATCAGGGAGGTCCACCAGATTTTGCCACGATCCAGGCTGCGGTGGCCAAGTTCTCAGTACCAAGAATTTAGCTGCTGCAGTTCTCCAGTTGCCACTGGCCATTTAAATGCTCCAGTATCCAGTCAAACATCTCTGCCTGAGAGAGATTTGGGTCATATCAGGATGGCACGCAGCAGGAGAAGAAACAGTGAAGCTTCACCGTGAAGCTCATGCAGGAGAAGAAAGAGTAACACTCATGGTGAAACTTCATCTCACAGCCATGCAGCAGGCTGAGGTTATGGAAGATCTAAAGCTGGTTCAGGAATCTGGAAATCATTGAATGCATGGAAACAGAGGTTCAAAAGTTGCACTTGGTCAGGGAATCAAGATGGGAAGATCTGGACAAAAGGCATGAAGATATAATTCCAGAGTTCACTGGAAAAGTGAAAGTTAGAGACTCCCAACTTAATTACACCATGGATACAATCAGCACTGTGTGTTATCTTGGAAGGAGAGAACAAGAAGTCCTAAAGTCCCATTCCCTTCTGCAAGACAGGTGTGATCCTGACGAGTTATTCCAATAACAGTATCCCAGTGTGTGGTGAAGGTAATGTCAGAGTGGAATATGATGATGCAGGAATAATATCCAGTTTATTTGTGGTAGGAGGGAATATCTTCCTTTTGGGAAGAAATTGTTTTAAGAAGATACAGTTAAACTGGGCAATCAGTACATTGGATCTGTCACTGAGCAAGAAAGTGCTAAGACAAACTGGTCAAGAGCAGGGAGGGGTCAAATGATAAAGTCAGCCATTGCGAGGCCAATGTCAAGATGAAGGATAATGTACAGCCAACATCCTGCAAGGCTGGGCCTTAAATACAATTAAAATCCGTAATAAAAGAGCTGATTGGATTAGAAAGAATGGGCAAATAAGTTTAAAGTTTACTGACTGGTGTCACAAGTAGGCTTACATTAACACTGCAATGAAGTTACTGTGAAAATCCCTGAGTCGCCACACCCTGGTGGGGAACACTGTTCGGGTACACTGAGGGAGAATTTACCAATGCACCTAAGCAGCAAGTCTTTTGGAAATAAGAAGGTGAAAGACAATGAATGGGCCATGTGCTTTGTGGTGGTTCAAAAGGCAGATGGGGTGTTAAGACTTGTGAAGATTGTAAGTAAACGGCAAATAAGCTGATCAAGAATGAGACTTATCCTTTGCCAATCGGTGAAGATTTATTTTCACAGAATCCCTACAATGCAGAAGGAGGCCTTTAGGCCCATCGAGTCTGCACTGACCACAGTCCCACCCAGGCCCTGTTCCTGTAACCCCACACATTTACCCTGCTAATCCCCCAACACTAGGATCAATTTAGCACGGCCAATCAGCCTAACCCACACATCTTTGGACTGTGGGAGGAAACTGATGCAGACACGGGGAGAACGTGCAAACTCCACACAGACAGTGACCCAAGCCAGGAATTGAACCCGGGTCCCTGGTGCTGTGAGGCAGCAGTGCTAACCATTAAGCCACTGTGCCACCTTTCAAATGTAGCCAGTGGAAAGGCGTTCAGTGAGACAGACTGACCAATTGCATGTTCTGTAGACATGGTGTGTAAGTCAATCTAGCATGTAAGACCACCTAATGTTTTGGCTCCAAAAGTCATTTTTGCACACACTCAGGATACAAGTCAACCACCCTTGATCAAGGTCTGGATGTTTTCCTTACTAGTACCTCTAATCAGGAACAGGGGATCAAGTGGGTGCTGTCGGCTGTGTTGCAAAGATGTGCGGGAGTTTAAGTCTCGCCTACACCCAGCAGGCACCATGTGGCAAATGACGAAGATGGCACCCCTGCCATTGCCCGTGGTTCACTTTTTCAAGCTGAGGAAGAGGTAATACAGTGTTACCAAATTTCACAAATACTTGTATGGTAGGAAGTTCACTTTGTTAATTAATCACCGTGATATTTGGTTCAAAGGACTGAATACCACCCCTCGCAGCATCACGAGCTCCAGGAGATGGCCATTAATTTTATGATATTAAATGTCATAAGTCCACATGAGAATGTGGATGTTCTTTCAAGATTCCCCTGAAGACGGATTCCTCTCTGGCCGCTAAGCTTTTTGTGAATTACATTCCATACACAAATGACATGTCAGTGCCTGCCAGAAAAATGAGCAATGAGATTCGTGGTCACGGACTGAGGATTCAGTGTAGCCCAATTAGGACAGAGATGAGGAAACATTTCTTCATCCAAAGAATGGGGAGCCTGTGGAATTTGTTACCACAGGAAGTAGTTGATGCCAAAACATTGAATGTATTCGAGAGGCGGCTGCATATAGCACTTGGGGCAAATGGGATCAAAGGTTACAAGGAGAAAGCAGGATTAGGCTATTGAGTTGGATGATCAGCCGTGATCGTGATGAATGGCGGAGTAGGCTCAAAGGGCTGAATGGCCTCCTTCTGCTCCTATGTTTCTATGAAACACTGAAGGATGTGGTGCTCAGTTATGTCAGGAATGGCTGGCTTGAAGAATGTGATGATGAGAAATTGCAGAAACATTCACAGCATAGTAATGAACTGAGTGTAGATTGACACTGTCTCCTTTGGGTATTAAGAATCATTAATCTGCCAAGGTTTAGAGAGGAAATTGTTAGAGGAACTTCATCAAAAGCACACAGGAATAGTCTGCATGAAAACAATAGGAAGAGGCTATTTTCGGTATCCAAAGGTAGGTAGAAATATTGAAGGGTTGGTGCAAAGTTGTGATACAGCTCAGCATGAGAAATGACCCAACCAAGATTCCTTTTATTCTGTGGTCAATCATCAGAAAATTGTGGGAGCAAACATTTGATTTGATTTGTTATTGTCACATGTATTAGGAAACAGTAAAAAGTATTGCTTCTTTCACGCTATACAAAGCATACTGTTCATTGAGTTTAAAGGGAAGAAGGAAAGGTGAGGGTGGAGAATGTAGTGTTACAGTCATAGCTAGGGTGTAGAGAAAGATCAACTTAATGCAAGGTAGGTCCATTCAAAGGCCTGCTGGCAGCAAAAGAGAAGCTGTTCTTGAGTTGGCTGATTCATGACCTCAGATTTTTGTATCTGTGTGTTGATTTGTTTGGAGTAGAAGGGAAAGAATCCAATGCTATAGCTATTGACCAAAAGAAATGGATAAATGGTGAGTCTATGACCAGAAGTGCCCAAACCATTGAGATTTTGAGAAATTGATTTCAATTTATGGATCGTCAGAGATAAGGTAAAGTTTATTTATTAGTCACAAGTAAGGAATACATTAACACTGCAGTGAAGTTACTGTGAAAATCCAGGGGTGTCAGACAAAGGCTCACAGTTTGTATGAAAGATTTCTGAGTAAGAATGAAGTCAAACATACTGTAATATCACTCAGTATTGAATGGTGCTACAGAAAGAAGTAGACAGGTTTTGAAGAGATCTCAGCTACAGCATTTTCTAGCTGGGTCACATTTACTGTGTTTCCCTTTGACATAGGCTAGGCAATTTTCTGTTCACTTTACACAATAACGCTACAGTCCACAACAGGTTGCTTGCCTTTGTGTGCTCGGGTTTGAACAGGCTCCTAAGGGAAGGTTCAATTTGCTTAAGCCCAAAAACAATAGCAAAGCAAGAGAAAAGCAAGACAAAGTGAAGATGATTCATGAAACATTGAATTCAGTGCTGGTCATGATGAAAATCCACTGAGGTGATGAGGAAAAGTATGTGAATGGAGTTATTGTGAAGAAGCTCGATGCATTTAGATATCACTCTCATGTAGATCTCATGAATAAAGAAAACTGACAAAAGGAAAACCTCCTATAGTCTAAGGTTCATCCTACAATTCTGAGGGGTTTTTTTGAAGTTTAACCGTATTACAAAATCCGCTGGAAGACCAAAATGAGTCAGGGTTTTTTGATTAAGACAAAAATCAGATAGTTGTCCAACTATTAAGTGGAGTTGGCAGTCAAATTTAAGGTTAGACACTGTCAGAGATGTCGAGACAGTAAGCAGTCTCACAACATCAGGTCAAAGTCCAGTAGGTTTATTTAGTAGCAAAAGCCACTAGCTTTCGGAGCGCTGCCCCTTCATCAGGTGAGTGAGATTTCAGTTCACAATCAGGGCATATAGAGACACAAACTCAATTTACAAGATAATGGCTGGAATGCGAGTCTTTACAGGTAATCAAGTCTTAAAGGTACAGACGTGAGTGGAGAGAGGGTTAAAGCACAGGTTAAAGAGATGTGTATTGTCTCCAGACAGGACAGTTAGTGAGATTTTGCAAGCCCAGGCAAGTCATGGGGGTTACAGATAGTGAGACATGAACCCAAGATCCCGGTTGAGGCCGTCCTCATGTGATGAACTTGGCTATCAATCTCTACTCAGCGACTCTGCGCTGTCGTGTGTTGTGAAGGCCTCCTTGGAGAATGTTTACCCAAAGATCAGAGGCCGAATGCCCATGACCGCTGAAGTGTTCGCCAACAGGAAGAGAAACAGTCTTGCCTGGTGATTGTCGAGCGGTGTTCATTCATCCATTGTAGTAGATTCTGCATGGTCTCCCCAATGTACCACGCAGCGGTCATGGGCATTCGGCCTCTGATCTTCAGGTAAGTGCTAACCACTGTGCCACTATTCTGCACCATGTCAATCACATTTCTGTGGATCTACAATCACATGTCAACCAAACTGGGTAAGGGCTGCAGATTTCCTTCCCTAAAGGACATTAATGAACCAGATCGTTTTTTCCGACAATCGACAATGGTTTCATGGTCATCATTTTAATTCCAATTTTTTTATTGAATTCAGTCTGCCTTGGTGGGATTTGAACTCAGGTCCCCAGAACATTAGCTGAGTTTCTAAATTACTAGTCTAGTGATAATAGCACCAGGCCATCGCCTCCCCTAAGGTGAGAAGCAATGTTTTGCAGGGTCTGAGAATTGTGCTTAGTTGCCCTATTCTGCTGCCCCTTCTGTTGGGGAGGTGTAAATAAAACTAGTTCAATGATGGCTGCCTGACAGTAGTCCTTGTGTCAATCTTCTCTGAACACAGCGCAGCGGCCTCCACTCACTGGGGTTGTGTGGAGCGGGGCCTGAACACTGGGAGGAGGGAGTGCTATTGCTCACTCTAAATAATACATTCGTAACTATTAGTTTAGGCAGCCTGTACACACAATGGGTGTATTGACACAGGTGGTAAAGTAACAAAAACAAAGTGTCGGGACAGTGTTAGGTCCCCAAGGCAGGTTAGTATACTCTGGAATACATTTTGGGCATTTGAATATTTGGCATGTGTCTCTTGAGATTCAATTGAAATGACAAAATTGCTTTAACAAAAAGATTGGTCAAGGAAGTAATGTCTTAAAGGAGAAGCAAGAAATATGGAGACACAGAGGTTCAGGAGGGATTTCAAGAGTTTGGGGCTGACATCACAGCCACCACAAGTGAAGTGAATAATACCAGGACACGTGGATCAGAATTGGAAGAGCACTGGGGTTGTTTGAGGATTTATGGAGCTGGAGGAGATGACCAAGAGAACAGGAAGGGTAACACCATGGAGGGATTTGACAACCAGGCTGAAGACATTAATCAAGCCATTTCCTGACAAGGAGGTAATGCAGGTTAGCAAGCCAAGGGGTGTGGACTGAAATGGATTTGGCGCAAGTTAAGGTGCTGGCAGCAGAGTTTTGGATAAGTCTAATTTTAGAAGTGAGAAATTGGCATTGCGGTAGTCGAGTCCAGAGGTAAGAAAGGCGTGGAGGAAACATTCAGCAACAGGTGGGCTGAGGAGGGGGCAGAGACCAGCGATGGTCCAGAGCTGGAGGTGTTCGGTGACAGTATTCAGAATATTGTGTGCGCGGTTTTGGATATTGTTCCTGGAAATGGGAATGGATCCTTTGGAAAGGGTTCAGAGCAGAGAAACAATAACTCAGGGCTATGGAGAGAAAGTGACCACATCAAATTTGTTTTCATTGTAAGGGAACATGATCCAGATTTTAAAGTACTGTTAACAATGGCAACAAAGGTATTGGGGAGGCAGTGCGCAGTGGTATTGTTGCTGGACTAATACAGATCCAGGGTAATGCTCTGGGGACCCGGGTTCGAATCCCACCATGACAGATGGTGAATTTTGAATTTGCTAAAAATCTAGGATTAAAAGTCTAACGATTTAGGCTGGCATGGTTGCACAGTGGTCAGCACTGCTGCATCACAGCTCAGCGGATCTGGCTTTGATTGCTGGCTTGGGTCACTGTCTGTGTGGAATTTGCACGTTCTCCTTGTGTCTGTGTGGGTTTCTGCCAGGTGCTTCGGTTTCCTCCCACGGTCCAAAGATGTGTGGGTTAGGTTGACTGGCCATACTAAAAATTGTTCCTTAGTGTCCTGAGATGCATAGGTTAGAGGGATGAGTGGGTAAAATATGTAGGGATATGGGGGGCGTAAGGGCTGGGTGGGCTGAATGGCCTCTTTCTGTACTGTAAGGTTTCCATGATTCTATGGTTGTCGATTGACGTAAAAACCCATTTGGTTCACTAATGTCCTTTATGGAAGGGAATCTGTCACCCTTTCCTAGTCTGGTCAGACCCACAGCAATGTGGTTGACTCTCAACTGCCCTCTGAAATGGCCCATTCAATTAGGGATGGGCAATCAATGCTGGCTCAGCCAGCCATACCCATGTCCCATGAATGAATAAATAAAAATTAAGCGTATAGATAGATTACCGAAAAGCGCTTTATTAAAAAAAAAGAGCTATTTGAATAAATAGTTGAGGACAGGATAAAGGATTGCAGGATAAGTTATGATTATGTACTGGAATACTGCTTCCAGTCATACTATTCATTCAATATCTATTGAATGAGAGCTGGACTAATAGCAGAAAACTTTTTAATTACCGTCACACATTTTGAGTAAAGGTTGGTAGAGTTTTGTCTTGGTGATTGTTCTATTATCGATTGGTCTCGAGTACAGATCCGTTACAGACTGTGTTGGAAAGAGCTGCACTCTGGTAACCTTTCAGTGCTTTGTTCATGCCAGATATAGCCTTGATACACGCGTGATTTTTAGTTCTATTTTGGGTGTAGAATTGATCATGAAGTGTGTAAAAGGAAAGATTCCTGAACAAAGAATTAGTAAATGCCACGTTGAAGGTGGCATTGAGACTTGGGTAAGATTGTTTGGGGCTACCGGTAAGTGTCATAGAATTTACAGCATGAAACCAGGCCCTTCTGCCCAATTTGTCCATGCAACCCCTTTTTTAACCCCTAAGCTAGTCCCAATTGCCTGCATCTGGCCCATATCCCTCTATACCCATCTTATCCATGTAACTGTCTAAATGCTTTTTAAAAGACAACATTATACCTGCCTCTATTACTACCTCTGGCAGCTTGTTCTAACCACTCGCCACCCTCTGTGTGAAAAATCTGGTCACTTTTGTGTCTCTTCCCTCTCACCTTAAACCTATGCCCTCTAGTTTTAGACTCCCTTATCTTTGGGAAAAGATATTGACTATAAGATCGCCCTTCAGCCTTCTACACTCCAGAGGAAAGAGTCCCAGTCTATCCAGCCTCTCCTTATAACTCAAACCATCAAGTCCCGGTAGCATCCTAGTAAATTGTTTTTGCACTCTTTCTAGTTTAATATATTTTCTATAATAGGGTGATCAGAACTGTACACAGTATTCCAAGTGTGGCCTTACTAATGTCCTATAGAACTTCAACAAGAGGTCGCAACTCCTGTCTTCAATGTTCTGACCAATGAAACAAAGCATGCCGAATGCCTTCTTCACCACTCTGTCCACCTGTGACTCCACTTTCAAGGAACCATGAACATATATTCCCAGATCTTTTGTTCTGTAACTCTCCCAGTGCCCTACACTGAGTAAGTCTTGCTCTGGTTCAATCTACTAAAATGCATCAACGTGCATTTATCTGAATTAAACTCCATCTGCCGTTCATCAGCCGACTGGCCCATTGATCAAAATCCCGTTGCAATCAGAGATAACTTTATTCACTGTCCACTATACCACCAATCTTGGTATTATCTGCAAACTTACTAACCGTGCCTCCTATATTCTCATCCAAATCATTAATACAAATGACAAATAATAGTGGACCCAGCACTGATCCCTGAGGCACACCACTGATCGCAGGCCTTCAGTTTGAAAAACAACTCTGTACAAGGCAGAAGCCAATTTTGTATCCATTTAGAAACCTCACCCCAAATTCCATGACATTTAAACTTATGCAACAACCTACCATGCGGTACCTTGTCAAAGGTCTTGCTAAAGTCCATGTAGACAACATCAACTACACTGCTGTCATCTACCTTCTTGGTTACCCCTTCAAAAAACTCAAAATTTTTGAGGCATGATTTTCCACTCACAAAGCCATGCTGACTGTCCCTGCATCTCTAAATACCTGTAGGTCCTGTCTCTCAAAATACCTTGCAGCAACTTACCCACCACAGTTGTAAGGCTAACTGGCCTGTAGTTTCCAGGCTTTTCCCTGCAATCTTTTTTAAACAAAGGCCCAACATTCGCCACCCTCCAATCTTCAGGCACCTCACCCGTAACTATCGATGATTGAAATATCTCGGCTAGGGGATCTGCAATTCCTTCCCTAGCCTCTCACAATGTCCTGGGATGCACATCATCAGGTCCCAGGGATTTATCTACCTTGATGCACTTTAAGACTTTCGGCACCATGTCCTCTGTAATATGTACACTCCTCAAGGTATCACTATTTATTTCCCCAAGTCCCCTAACTTCCATATTTTTCAACAGTGAATACTGATGAGAAATATTAATTTAGGACCTCACTCATCTCTTGTGGATCTGCACACATAGATGGCCTTGTTAATCCTTAAGATTAAGGATTCTCTCCCTTGTTACTCTTTTGGCCTTTATGTATTTGTAGAAGCTCTTGGGATTCTCCTTCGCCTTATCTGCCAAAACAATCCTGTGTACGCTTTTTGCCCTCCTGATTTCTCTCTTAACTCTACTCCTACACCCCCTATATTCTTCAAGGGATTCACTTGATTCCAGCTGCCTCTGCATGTCATGTGCCTCATTCTTCTTGGCCAGGGCCTCAATATCCCAAATCATCCAGTGTCCCCTACTTCTACCAGCCTTGCCCTTCACTCTAAGAGGAATATGCTTAACCTGAACCCTGGTTAACACACTTTTGAAAGCCTCCCCCTTACTGGACGTTCCTTTGCCTTCCCACAGACTCCCCCAATTAACTTGTGAAAGTTCCTGCCTGATGCCATCAAAATTGGCCTTGCCCCAATTTAGAATTTTAATTTTTGGTCCAGACCTATCATTCTCCATAGCTATCTTAAAACTAATAGAATTGTGATCACTGGCTTCAAAGTGATCCCTCACTGACACCTGCCTTATTTCCCAAGAGAAGGTCAAGTTTTGCTCTCTGTCCAGTCGGGCCATCCACATACTGAATGAGAAATTCCTCCTGAATACACTCAACAAATTTCTCTCCATCCAACCCTCTAATACTATGGCTGTCCCAGTCAATGTTGGGAAAGTTAAAATCCCCTACTATTACCACCCTATTTTTCTTGAAGCTATCTGTAATCTCCTGACATATTTGCTCCTCAATTTCCCACTGACTATTTGTGGGCCTATAGTACAGTCCTATCAAAGTGATTTCCCCCTTCTTATTTCTCAGTTTTACCCATATAGACACAGTGGCTGAACCCTCGGATATATCCCCTCTCAGTACTGCCGTGATGTCTTCCTTAATCAAAAGTGCAACTCCCTCCTCTCTTACCTCCTGTCCTACCTTTCCTATAGCATCTGTAGTGAGATGTTTTCTATTTTGTTATCATTGTTAACCTGGTGCAGATAAAGCTCCTGACATTCCAGCCCAATAATATTTCTTGGCCCTCGTACAATCTTGTACAAGTGTGACAATTTCTGTTTTTCATTTCATCTAACCTCTCTGATTATGATTGCCAGTCAGCAGAAAATGGGAAGATATTTCTTGTTGTGGCTTATGGTCCCTTGGAACTGGTTTGACACCAAATTCATTTCACTTTTAGGTTACTATACAAATTGAAATCTAATCGGAACATGGGAATTATTAGATAGGAAAGCCCCAAAGTCCACCCAGTTTGCCTTCAAACCTGGTAATTGCACAATACAACAGCAATTTAGTTGCTGACTAATTATCACAATCAATCTCTATCAATTATTCTACAATCCCATATAAGGGTGGCACAGTGGTTAGCACTGCTGCCTCACAGCACCAGGGACCTGGGTTCAATTCTGGCCTTGGGGGTCATTGTCAGTGTGGATTTGCCATTCTCCCCGTGTCCGTGTGGGTGTCCTCTGGGTGCGTGTGCAGCTTAGGGGGATTGGCCGTGTTAAATTGCTCCTTGGTTTCCAAAGATGTGTAGATAAGGGGATTGGCCATGGTAAATTACTCCTTAGTGTCCAAGGATGTGTTGGTTGGGTGGATTAGCCACGATAAATGTGTGGGGGTACAGGGATAGAGCAGAAGGTTGGTCCTGGTTAAAGATGCTCTTTTGGAGAGTTGGTGCAGACTCGATGAGCAGAATGGCTCTTTCTGGGATGCTGTGATTCGATATGATATAAGAAAACCTCTAGTGGTGGAGCCATTGGCTTTGGGAACCATACGTTACAAGCTACGTGCATTCTAATATCTGCTTTGATCTGTTCCTGTGTATTTTACACTGATGTTCCTACCTTTCCCAACGCAAATGCAAATGCATTGCTGGTGTCATCAGCTCCTGAGCCAGTTCTGGCAGTTTCAGCGCACAGCCAGTGGCCTGGCGTTGTGCCAGTTCAGAAATCAGATATTCTGTCTTCAGGAAGGAAAGAACTGATATTTGTTTGGCAAGCCACTACTTGAATCGCATATCCTGTCGACTGCACAGAGCATGACCTTGATCACTAGATGCCTAGCTCAGCGGAAACTGGTGGCCTGCAAGTCTTAAAGTGGGGCTGGGTAGCCTGTGCATGTGAAGGGGAAGAGAGAGACAGTCCCCTCCCCTCCCCCCCCAACACAAACCCCCCACTCCCCCCAGGACTTTCAATTCTGAAGTCACGTAGGACTGTCAACACTCAACAAGAGACGCTGACACGGATACAGACCCCCCCTCAAAGCTGCTGCTTTGTAACATCGTGTTGGGTGATGCCTTCAGAATTGGGCCGCCATTTTTACTGGAGTGCTTCGAGTGGGAAATGGCTGTCAGGTTCCCCGCCCGCCTAACCCCAAGATAGGAAGAGGGTTCAATAGGGAGAAAGAGCGTAGAAAGTTGATTTTCTTATTAAAATTTTCCCAAAAATATAGCTGAGGAGGACATTGGGTTGCAGGGGTGTAAAATAGAAAGTATTACGGTTGATAAAGAGGATGTGCTGGAAATTCTTGAGGGGCTGAAAATAGATAAGTCCCCTGGTCCGGATGGGATCTACCCTAGGATTCTCTGGGAGGCTAGAGAGGTGATTGCAGAGCCTCTGGCTCTGATCTTCAGGTCGTCATTGGTCTCTGGTGTAGTCCCGGAGGATTGGAGGATAGCGAATGTTGTCCCATTGTTTAAGAAGGGGAACAGAGACTTTGCCGGGAATTATAGACCGGTGAGTCTTACTTCTGTTGTGGGCAAGGTTTTAGAAAAAATTATTAGGGATAGGATTTATAGTTATTTGGAGTGTAATGAATTGATTAGAAATAGTCAGCATGGTTTTGTAGCAGGTAGGTCGTGCCTTACTAACCTTATTGAGTTTTTTGAGAAGGTGACCAAAGAGGTGGATGGGGGTAAGGCAGTTGACGTGGTATACATGGATTTTAGTAAGGCGTTCGATAAGGTTCACCATGGTAGGCTTCTGCAGAAAATGCAGATGTATGGGATTGTGGGTAATCTAGGAAGTTGGATCAGGAATTGGCTATCAGATAGGAGACAGAGGGTGGTGGTGGATGGTAAATATTCATCATGGAGTGCAGTTACGAGTGGTGTGCCTCAGGGATCTGTTTTGGGGCCACTGTTGTTTGTAATTTTTATTAATGATCTGGATGAGGGTATAGTTGGGTGGATTAGTAAATTTGCTGATGACACCAAAGTTGGAGGTGTGGTAGATTGTGAGGAAGGGTGTCATAGTCTGCAGGGAGACTTAGATAGGTTGCAGAGCTGGGCCGAGAGGTGGCGGATGGAATTTAATGCGGAGAAGTGTGAGGTAATTCACTTTGGTAGGAGCAACAGATGTGTCGAGTATAGGGCTAACGGGAGGACTTTGAATAGTGTGGATGAACAGAGGGATCTAGGTGTGTGTGTACATAGATCCCTGAAAGTTGGGAATCAAGTAGATAAGGTTGTCAAGAAGGCGTACGGTGTCTTGGCGTTTATTGGTAGGGGGATTGAATTTAGGAGTCGCAGTGTAATGTTGCAACTGTACACTACTCTAGTGCGGCCGCACTTGGAGTACTGTGTGCAGTTCTGGTCCCCGCATTACAAGAAGGATGTGGAGGCGTTGGAGAGGGTGCAGAGGAGGTTTACTAGGATGTTGCCTGGTATGGTGGGGAGGTCCTATGAGGAGAGACTGAGGGATCTAGGGTTGTTTTCGTTGGGAAGAAGGCGGCTAAGAGGGGATCTTATTGAAACATATAAGATGATTAGGGGTTTAGATAGGGTGGATAGTGATAGCCTTTTTCCTCGGATGGAGAAAGCTAGCACGAGGGGGCATGACTTTAAATTAAGGGGGGGTAGCTACAGGACGGATGTCAGGGGTAGGTTCTTTACCCAGCGGGTGGTGAGGGATTGGAATGCCCTGCCTGCTGCAGTTGTAGATGCGTCTAGTTTGGGGGCGTTTAAGAGATCTCTGGATAGGTTTATGGACGAAAAGGGATTGGTATAGGCTAGTGGGTCATTGTTTTTGTAACTGGTCGGCGCAACATCGTGGGCCGAAGGGCCTGTTCTGCGCTGTAATGTTCTATGTTCTATGTTCTATGTTAAAAGGAAATGTCAGGCCTTCTGTGTGATGACAGCCTTGATGTGGAGATGCTGGTGTCGGTCTGGGGTAAACACAGTATGAAGTCTGACAACACCAGGTTTAAGTCCAACAGGTTTATTTGATAGTAAACTCACAAGCTTTTGAGGTTAAACTCTTCACCTGACGACCTCACTTAAACCTGTGTTGTCAGACTTCGTACGATGGCAGCCTTGCCAGATTAAAGGGGTGTGGGGAGGTGGTGGTTTAGCAGCCAATCGAGTTACTTTTATCCTGTGAAATTTCCCGCTGGTGTGATGCTGGTTTGAAAATGCTCTCACCTCCAAGTCTCGTGAGTTTCTAAACCCCCGTCTCTGCCCACCGAAAGCCAGCCCGTGGTTAAAATCAGGAGCAGAGGCCTGAGGAATCAAAGTCGAGCTGTGTTTGTGCTAACTTGTCACTTTCATTGAACAGCTGGAGAGACATGAGCCACTTGGGCAGCACAGTGGTTAGCACTGCTGCCTCACAGCGCCAGGGACCCGGGTTCAATTCCCGGCTTGGGTCACTGTCGGTGTGGAGTTTGCGCATTCACCCTGTAACTGTATCCTCCAGGTGCTCCAGTTTCCTCCCACAGTCCAAGGATGCGCAGGTTAGATGGATTGGCCATGCTAAGTTGCCCCTTAGTGTCAGGGAGACTAGCTCAGGTACATACATGGGGTTATAGGGATAGGGCCTGGGTGGGATTGTTGTCAGTGCAGGTTCGATGGGCTGAATGGCGTCCTTCTACACTGTAGGGATTTTATGATTCTATTTTTTATGAATGGAGCTGCCTCATTTTCTGCACCGCACTACGTGGTTGTATTTTAGTGCCTACAGGGAAACTGGTTTCTGCCTGGGCAAGTATGTTGTAGCTCACTTGTCCACTGATTCAATCTACTCTGATTGGCATCAGTGCAAAGTTAGCTACTGAGGCCAGGCAGGAATTTAGGGAGCAGGCAGGTCTGAAAGCAGTGCCTTCGCTGAATGGTGTAGGACAATTGAGTAACTTTCTCCCTCTCGACTTTGTTCATCTCCAACTCCTTCTGTGAGGCGTTCGTTTGAGTCAGTTGTGGTTTCTGATTTTAAAATTGATTGTGATCTTTATTACCCAAATTCTCATCTTAAGGGGGACTTGCCTTTTCAAAAAAAAAACGGTTTTAACTGGAAAAAATAATCTATTTTGAGTCTAGATTTTTGTCAGGTCAGGGAAACCACACTCTAAGGATGTTAGTGTTGTGGTTACTGGAGCAGTAATCCAGAGGCCTACACTGAAAAGCCGAGGACATGAGTTCAATCCCCACCACAGCAGATGAGAGATTTAAATTCAGCTGGAATAATAAGCTTTATTTTATTCATAGAATCCCTACAGTGCAGAAAGAGGCTATTCAATCTGTCGGATCTGCACTGATAACAATCCCACCCATGGCATATCCCCGTAACCCCAGGGACCTAGCTTCAATCCGGCCTTGGAATCTGGCCTGTCTGTGCAGAGTTTATGTATTCTTCCCATGCCTGCGTGGGTTTCCTCCAGGTGCTCTGGTTTCCTCCCACAGTCCAAAGATGTGCGGATTAGGCAGATTGGCCATGCTAAAATTGTCCCTCGGTGTGCTAAGATGTGTAGGTTAGGTGATTAGCAGGGTAAATATGTGTAGTTACAGGCATAGGGCCTAGATAAGATGCTGTGTTAGAAGGTTGATGCAAACCTGATGGGGCAAATGGCTTCCTACACTGCAGGGATTCGGTGATACAATTGGGGACGAGTATGTCTGGTAGTATTTGAGAATGACTCTGGATCCTATGAAGTTTTGTGGCATCAGGTCAAACAGGGGCAAGGAAATTGCCACCGACCACTTTTCCTCCACTGATGAAGCAATGCTCCTTCATATTTAGGGTAACAAAGTCACAGAATGTTCTCTAGGTGGGGAACACCAATGTCCCATCACCACTGGTGCCTTGGTGGCACCATGACTGACTAAACCTGCCAGGTCCTGAGGACACTTCAACCAGACTGGGCTTGGGGCAAGTGATGAGAGAACCAACACGAGAGGAAGCACGTCCTCACCGATCTACCTGTCACAGATGCATTTTTCTATAACAGTATTGGTAGGTGTAACCACCACAAAATCCTTGTGGAGACAATGTGCTAAATGGAACAGATTCAGAACAGATCTAGTAAATCAAAATTGGGAAACCGTGAGGTACTGTGAGCCATCACAGGCTAAGGGCAGCACGATGACACAGTGATCAGTGCTGTGGCCTCACAGCGCTCGGGACCGGGATTCAGTTCTGACCTTGTGTGACTGTCTGTGTGGAGTCTGCACATTCTCCCCGTGTCTGTGTGGGTTTCCTCTGGGTGCTCCAGTTTCCTCCCACACTCCAAAGATGTGCAGGTTATGTGGATTTGCCGTGGGAAATGTGTGGAGTTTCACAGTAACTTCATTGCAGTGTGGAGTTTGCATATTTGGCTTCTTCTGAAGCACAACTTTTCAGTCCTAGTGCCAGGATGTTATCAGGGTCCGGAGCCTTTGCAGCTGAACCTATAGAGGGTTCAGCTGTTTCCGGCATCTGTGATACTGTAGAACTGAACCCACTATTGGATACTGCAAAGGCTCAGGGCCCTGATAACTTCCTGGCATTAGGACTGAAAATTGTGTATCCAGTGCATAAGCCTACTTGTGCCACTGCTAAAAGTAGTGTCTGCATCGAGTGCAGTCTCGATGGGCCAAATGGTCTTGTCCTGCACTGTAGGGATTCTATGATAGACGGCAGCAGAATTGTAAATGACCACAATCTGTAACCTCATGGCCTGACATATTCCCCACTCTGTCATTACTATCAAACCAGGGGTAATGGGGATGTGGAAAATAAGATGCTAAGAACAGCACCAGATGTACCTCAGAATAAGCTGCCCACCTAGTGAAGCTACAACACAGGATTACATACATGTCAAGGAATGGAAGCAACATGTTTTAGACAGAGCTGAGCAAATGCACAACCAATACCGTCCTGCAACATCCAGCCGTGAATGGTGATGGACATTTAAACAGCTTACTGAAGGAGCAGGCGTCACCAATATCCCCATCCTCAATGATGGAGGAGT
The DNA here is from genome assembly GCF_965287045.1 of Carcharhinus amblyrhynchos. NCBI lineage: Eukaryota > Metazoa > Chordata > Chondrichthyes > Carcharhiniformes > Carcharhinidae > Carcharhinus > Carcharhinus amblyrhynchos. Next base: position 159,425 of record NW_027650016.1, on the reverse strand, counting down.
CCACCTCATCAGCGTAAATGATAAAGCATTCACAACCACTTTTAACTAGATGTACCGCGTTGCTGATCCACCTCAACCTCCTCTTCAGCTCTACAGCATCACAGATGCCGGAAATAGCTGAAGCTACTATTGGATGCTCCGGACCCTGGTAACATCCTGGCACTAGGACTGAAGATTTGTGCTTCAGAAGTAGCCAGATCTCTAAGCTGTTCCAGTTCTGCCACAACGCTGGCATCTACCTGACAATGTGGAAAATTGCCCAGGTCTGTCCTGACCGCATTAAGAAGTCTCACAATACCAGGTTAAAGTTTAACCTGGTGTTGTGAAACTTCGTACTGTGTTTACCCCAGTCCAACGCTGGCATCCCCACATCCTGACCACATTTTGCAGGACAAATCCAATTATTGCCCCATCACCAGTATTAGCAAAGTCATGGAAAGTGGCATTGACAGAGCCATCAAGCTACAATTATTCACCAGTAATCTGATCACTGATGTTTAGTCGGGGTTCCTCCAGCACCACGTGTATCCTGACCTTGTTACAATCTTGGCTTTAAACATGGACAGAAGAGTTAAGTGTCCACGGTGAGGTGTGAGTGACAGCCCTTACATCAAGGCAACATTTGACCAAATACGTCATCAAGGAACCCTCACAAAACTGGAATCAATGGGAACCAGGGGGTGAGATGCTCCACTGGTTGGAGTGACACCAAACACACAGAAAGTTGTGGTGGTTGGAAGCCAATCATCTCAGCTGCAGAACATCACTACAGGAATTCCTCAGGGTAGTGTCCTCATCCAACCATCTTCAGCTGCTTCTGTAATGACCTTCTGCCCATTGGTACGTGTACCACACAGTATGGGGACTAACTTGTACAGGACAGGACTATCCCAAATATGAAGCAGTTATCTGTCGCAATTGCATGAGCTATCTAATGTTGAACAGGAACCTTTTCTCTCTTGTTCTGTACCCAGTGACTGGGTGGTACACTTATCAATGAAGGAGCAGGTTTGGAGTCTGTCTTGATTGGGCCCACTTCAATAATGTGACATCCATGGCCTACAGCACTGGAATGAGGTTTAGAGGGCGAATGATAACCTCTAGACCTCCACCAAAGAGTGAATCCAAACTGTTAGGCCAAGGGAAAAAAAAATCAATGTTTAAACTATAAGCACATAATAACAGTTGATGACAATGTTACTATTGAGGGATTGGGGAACAGGAAGAGATCTTTAATAATCACCAAGTTGATCTCTTCTTTTATTCACTGTTTTCACATTTCACCTGCTTCTACCTCAAGTAGAAACTTGCCACTCCAGATCTTTCCTCCAGTTCGAGCCTCTTTATCTCCCTGATCTTCTGGCACCCTCTACCCAGTGCATTGAATTTCACCACTGGAATTCTACCTCCCCGTCCGCTACAGGAATCGGAGTGGGCGAGGGGCGGACCATGGGAAGGTCCGTTGACCCTGGGCGGGATTTTCCGGTCTCGGGTCGAGCAGAGCTGTAAAATCCTGCCCCACGCCTTTGTCATGGTCTTCAGGTCCCTCCACGGTTTCTCCATGCCCCAACCCCCAACAAATTTGCATTAAGTCTTCCTTACTTGGGTTTTTTTTAATGCAACGCCCTTTCTTTCATCCCAACACCTGTGGCAGCATCTACACTTGCCTCGACTCTGTATTCCCCAAATTCCCTGTTCAACTCTGAACTTCCGTCTTCATCTTTCCTAAACATTCTTTAGGATGAAGTGTTGCACTCCGGCTGCTTGCCCTGAAACATGGCCATAAATGATCCCATGGCACTATTGGGAAGAAGAGTAGGGGAATTTCTGTAGTGCATAATAATTGTTCTCATCAACATCACTTTTTCTATAGGGAAAAAGGACTATCAGTCATTATCACATTGCTGTTTGTGGGAGCTTGCTGTTTGCAAAACGTCTACCACGATTGCTATATACAACAGTGACTACACTCTCAAGATACCTCATTAGCAGTGAAGTGATAGGGAACTTCCTGAGGTGTGCAAGGCACTGTATAATTGCAAAGTATTAGTTTTCTCTGAAAATCCATCAATTTGATAAAATGCTCAGTGCTTGTTTTCTTATTTCCACCACAGCCTCCATACAATGAAGCACCTTTAAACATTTTCTATGCTTAAGGTGTAAGTTGCTCACATTTATTGGCAGTTTCACAGAAGGGCTCTTAGTAATCATTATCCTTTCACACCCTGGGAACGATTGTGAGATATTAAAACTCAGGAATTGTATCACCGTGGATTTCTAGTCGCTGAATTCTGAAGCTTTAAGCTGATCCAATACGCTTAATGGATAAGACTGTTCCTTTAAGGGGTGGAGGGGGGGAATGGTGCTGTAGCTCTGACCTCCTGGGCCTTTTGCTGAGGTCTGTGGCAGTGCATTGCTTCCCTGTTACCGATTCTTTTAGTGACGATTTGTTTTGTTTGTAAGGGTTGATGTGGAGCCCACAGCTCAGACATTCTTGACGATAGTCGACAGTCCAGAATCTCACTGACTCCATCTGTTTGGGAGCCTGTTTGCTCTGATTTGTTTTGCATTCACAGGTTGTGTGCAATCTCACACTTCCTCGTCCTTGAACACGCACGTACCTTGTGTAAACGGAACAGTTTGTACAATGGAGCAAGTGACGGAACAAAACAAATCAACGTCATCTCCCAAAATTCAGCACCCAGTCTTCTTGAGTGTCTAAATTTCTCTTAAGCCCTGCTTCTTAAGGGACCCAGGTTCAATTGTGGCCTCAGGTCACTGTCTGTGTAGTGTTTGCACATTCTCCCCATGTCTGCATGGGTTTGCTCCAGCTTCCTCCCACGGTCCAAAGAGTTAGGTTGTTGACCATGATAAATTGCCCGTTATTGTCAGGAGGATTAGCAGGGTAAATACACGGGGTCGCAGGGATAGGGCCTGGGTGGGATTGTGGTCAGTGCAGGCTCGATGGGCCGAATGGCCTCCTTCTGCACTGTAGCGATTCTATGATTCTATTTTTTGTGAATGGAGCTGCCTCATTTTCTGCATCACGCTCGGTGGTTGTATTTTAGTCCCTACAGGAAAGGGATTAAGGAATGGCCTCTTTCTGCGTGGCAGGGATTCTATGATTCTTTAAGAAAATGAGGAAGACTCCCCGTGAACCTAGTGAGTAAATGGGGCAGGATATCTTAACGTGTGAAACACTGCGATTGATGTGTAGTTTTTAAAATGCTTGGTGGTGCTTATAGGTGTTGTTTTTCAACTTCTTCATTTAAACGTTCTGCAAAGTGATTTTCCTTGCTCTCTGTTACACCAGGCAGGCAGTGATTTGAGTGGTTATACAAATAGCAGAGGTTCTGGTAATTGATAACGAGACACCATGAGGGACAAATCTTTCTTTGTTAGGATCACCTGATAGGGACACAGATCCAGTGGTGACCTTCAACAATTTATTCCATTCTGCTTTGAAGGGGAAAGATAATGACAAAAAGTGGGTTAATGGGAGAACCAGCACAGTCTTTGGGGGCCGAATGGCCTCCTACTCTCCCGTACTAATCTACGATTGATGCCACTGTTTTGGGAAATGCTGAGCAAAAGGCCTGGCAGGAGAAGACGGGGCGTTGAAGGGAGATTTGGGTGAAAACTACTGAATGAAGACCATGCATGAGGAATGGAGGAGCTGAATGGAGCCCGAATACTGTCTGTGCGGAGTCTGCATGTTCTCCCCGTGTCTGTGTGAGTTTCCTCCGTGTGCTCTGGTTTCCTCCCGCAGTCCGAAAGGCGTGCTGGTTAGTTGCATTGACCTGAGTAGGCGTCACACTGTGGCGACGAGGGGAATTTCACAGTAATTTCATTGCAGTGTTAATGTAAGCCTTACTTGTGACTAATAGATAAACTTTTAAAATTTTACTTTTACATGGGAGTGTGAGATAGTGTGCGTTGATTGTCATAAACATTACACTGTGCTGGGGCGGGGTGGGGCTCGAGCTCGAGAGATTGGAGGGGAAGGAAGGTGGTTTTCGCATGTGACAGACCAGCCATTACTTACCTTCAGTTTAAAATGTGGAAGTTTAAAATTACTCTTTTATACTTTTGGTGGTTAAAGGGTCAATTTTTATTGGAGGTTCTTTGGCCTCTTTGTCGGACTTCGGTAATCCTCAGCACATCCTCTCTGAATTCTCAGGAAAGACCCACAAAGCACTCCCTGAGCCTCTGTCACTGACAGAAGCGGTAGTCACACACACAGTACGATGACCTTGCCTGGCCCAGGCTGGGATTACAGCAGCTATTTGGCTGCTCCTGCAGTCAGTGCTACCCAGAGCCGCCTGCAGGCAGGAAGGACCGTGCGTGGCCAACAGTTCTAACATAAATCCAGCCCCTCGACCCACCCACAGCCCTCCCCCAAGGACAGCGGTGCTGAGAAAGATCGACAGGAGGGTGATCCTTATTTCACTACAGTTTGATAACGTCTTCACCGTCCTGATGCAACCCACAGTGCTTCAGAGAGAGGCGGGGAGGGGGGGGGGGGTGGGGTGGGGTTGTGGTAGGAAGACATTGGTCCATTTCCTCACCAAGATCGTTCCAGTGTATTCTGTACTCTGTACAGTCTGTCAGGGAGTTCAACAAAGTGGCAAAAATCTCCGTAAATAAATTGCCTCCACCCTCATCATTCTTCTTCAATCTGTTTCAACTGTCCCAGCCTCTAAAGAATTCAGTAAGGTGACAACCAAGGCAATTCACTATTTCCCTGTTCACCTCCTTTAGTACCCTGGGCTATAGATTATTACGCTTTGGGGATTTATCAGCTTTCAGTCCCTATTAATTTCTCCAGAAATACTAATCACGCCTGGTTAGGTCACTCACTAACGGGTACGATTGTCCACCTAAGAAACATCCGTGTTAGCGGTCATGGTTTCCCGGGGTCCTACTGAGGCTGATCCTAGAGTCACATCATGTTCCCAGGAGGTGGATTTGCTCCTCGGACTGCTTTCTCTCGCTCCTTTACTGGGCCTTCTCTTGCCGCTGGGTGTCCCTGACGAATTATCTCCCTTCAGTGTTTCTAGTGAAATATGTGCATGAATTATTCATACATTTCTAGCACGGCACAGTGGTTAGTGCTGCTGCCTCACAGCACCAGGGACCCAGGCTCGATTGCCGTCTTGGGTCACTGTCTGTGCAGAGTTTGCACGTTCTCCCCATGTCTGCGTGGGTTTCCTCCAGATGCTCTGATTTCCTCTTACAGTTCAAAGATGTGCAGGTTAGGTGCATTGGCAACTCTAAATTCCCCCTTAGTGTCCCAAGATGTGTAGGTTAGAGGGATTAGCAAGGTAAATATGTGGAGTTACCGAGATAGGACCTGGGTGGAATTGTAGTTGGTGCAGACTCAATGGGCTGAATGACCTCCTTCTGCACCGTAGGGGTTCTAGAGATTACATACTTATGGAAAAAAAGGTGACGCTCATATGTAAATCCCTATGATTTATGTAATAATCTTGTGGCAAAGTGCTTGCTGTGCGTAAATATCATTTTTAGTTGGCAGATTTTTAGTAATGCTTTTCTATCAGCACTTTCCATTGTAGATTTCTATGCCAAGTTTCCTTGCAATGTTTTTGTATGATATCACACTGTCGTCAACCATAGCTAATAAGATAAATTAAGGCTAGTATTAGATCCAAAGAGGAGTGATATAAGTGCTAGAAAGAAGTAGCAAGCCTGACGATTGTGAGAAGTGGCTAGAAACATTGAAACTAGAGGCAGGAATAGGCCATTTGGCTCTTCATGACTGCTCCACCATTCATTTTGATCGTGGCTGATCTTTGAATTCAAAATCCTGATTCCCCCTTTCCTCCCATATCCTTTGATCTCTTTAGCCCTAAGAGCTATGTCTAATTTCTTCTTGAAATCAGACAACGTTTTGGTCTCAACTACATTCCATGGCAGTTGTTTAATTACTCTGTAATGTCCTTGTTCTCTATTATAAATTCTCCTGTTTTGGATTGTAAGGGACCTACATTTATCTTCACTTATCTTTTTACATACTTATATACAGTACACTGTAATGTTGTTTGCAAAAGAAGGCCAAGGGATTGATTATGAAGGGAAAATAGAGTATGAGAGTAAGCTAGCAAATAACGTAACAGCGGAGTTAAAGGCTTCTGTAAATATGTAAAAAGATTAGTGAAGATAAATGTAGGTCCCTTCCAATCCAAAACAGGAGAATTTAAATAAAGAACAAGGGAATCGCAGAGTAATTAAACAACTACCATAGAGAGACCAAAACGTTGTCTGATTTCAAGAAGAAATTAGATATAGTTCTTGGGGCTAAAGGGATCAAGGGATATGGGGGGAAAGGGGGAATCAGGATATTGAATTCAATGATCAGCCATGATCAGAATGAATGGTGGAGCAGTCAAGAAGGGCTGAATGGCCTACTCCTGTTTCTAGTTTCAATGTTTCTAGCTACTTTAGTTCCCACTTCACAGAGGAAGACACAAGTAGTTTCCTATCAATGCCAAGGAATCAAGAGTCTAGTGAGGAGGAATTGAAGGAAATGAGTGTTCCTAGAAAAATACTAGAACAATGGAGAAATTAATGGGACTGAAAGGTGATAAATCCCGAGTCGATAATCTACATCCCCATGCACTAAAGGGGATGACCAGGGAAATAGTAAATGTGTTGGTTATCATCTTCCGAGCTTCTGGAATAGTTGCAGCAGTTTGGATGGTGGTAAATGTAACCCCAGTAATATTTTTAAAAAAAGGAAGGAGGGAGAAAACAGGGAATTACAAACCGGTCAGTCCAACATCAATCGTAGGAAAAATGCTGTAGTCTATTATAAAAGATACGATAACAGGACACTTGGAAAATATCATCATGACTCAAAATGTTAGCTCATTCTCTCTCTCCACAGATGCTGTCTGACCTGCTGAGATTTTCCAGCATTTTCAGTTTCAGATTCCAGCATCCGCAGTATTTTGTCTTTATTTTACTGAAAGCAAGCGTGCAGGTACAGTAAGCAGTTAGGAAGTCAAATGATATTTTGACCTTGATTGCAAGAATATTTTTGAGTCTCGGAGTTAAGGACGTCTTACTGCAGCTCTACAGGGCCTTGGTGAAACCAAGGATATGCTTACCACAAAGGGAATACAGCGAAAGGGTAATCAGACTGATTCCTGAGATGACAGAATTGCTGTGTGAGGTGAGATTGTGTCGACTGGGCCTGTATTCACTGGAATTTAGACGAATGAGAGAGGATCTGATTGAAAAGTATAGAATTCTAACCGGGCTGGTCAGACTGGACACTAGTGTTGTTTCCCTGATAGAGGGGAGGGTGAGGGTCACAGTCTCAGGGTACAAGGTAGGCCAATTAAGGCTGAGATGAGGAGAAACTTTTTCACTGAGGGTGGTGAACCTGTGACATTCTCTACCACAGAAGGGCCAAATCACTGAATATATTCAAGAAGGAACTAGATAGATTTCTAGACCCTAAACAGTGTCAAGGGGTATGGGGAAAGTGCTAGAGTATGGCATTAAGATAGAGGATCAGCCATGATCATGTTGAATGGCAGAGTAGGCTTGAAGGGCCGAATGGCCTACTGTCCTCTTTTCTACATGCTCTGGTCACTAGGTGGCTCTGTAAAAGCAAATTTGTGATTTTGTTCTCCGAAATCTATTGCCATCTTGCTTACATTCACAAAAATCAGAACAGCAAGGTTAGCTGGTGTATCTGTTAACTCTTGTCCTTCCTGTTCAGCTCTGTCCCCGGTGGGATGTTCACTCAGTATACTGTTGTTTCTCTTTTTGGAAATTTTTTGTGTGTGTTACAAGCTCTGACGTACATCAATCTTTCCTTGAATTCTTCAGAAGCATGGAGTGCAGAGTGCCCTTTCTGAATTAAAGGCTGTAACGCAGGCTAAGAATCCTGAACCATGTTCAACTCAGCACATCTTGGTTTTCTCTGCTTAGTGTCGAATTAGTACAGCACCATCACTGTATCTCCCTACTCCTCAAATATCTCCCATCCTGGTTTGTGTTGTGATATGTCTATGATTTCTATATATTCCGAAACCCCACTCCCACCAACAGATTAACTCAGCCGTTGTCACGTTGCTGGAACTTGCTGTGTACAGATTAGCTGTGCTACACTGCAACAGTCACTGTGCTTCCTAAGTTCTTTATTGACTGTGCGGCACCTTGGGATGTCATGAGGTTGTGAAAAATGTTATATAAATCTGTGGGCTTCCCTTATCTTTCTTTCCTTTGCATGCAGTTTTAAATTTTGTTCCAGTGTTCTCTTGAGACTTTCTGTTGTCTGGAATTCCGGTAGAGGAGGTACACTAGGATAATGTAAAACAAAGGGATTCCTTTTTATTTTGTCCACAGTCTTGATCGGAATGGGATTTGTTTGTAGCCTGTTTTTGTTCTGAGTTACGTTATAGCAAATAACCAGATAATGCAGAGAGTGTTCCAAACATGCTTAACATTGGAGCTGTAATTACTGCTTGTACTGTTGGCAAAATCCAAACTCAAAGTTGTCTCTGAAGACTTTGGGGCAAGTGCTATTGTTGAGCGGAAGAATTCCTGAGATTGAACCATTGTTTATCTTTGGACAGTGAGGAAGGTTTTCAAAGCTTGCAGAGGGAATTGGACCAGCTAGAAAAATGGGCTGAAAAATGACAAATGGAATTTAACACAGACAAGTGTGAGGTATTGCACTTTGGAAGGACAAACCAAAGTAGAACGTACAGGCTAAATGGTAGGACTCTGAAGAGTGCAGTTGAACAGAGGGATCTGGGAATACAGGTACAGAATTCCCTAAAAGTGACATCACAGGTGGATAGGTTCATAAAGAGTGCTTTTGGTACATTGGCCTTTATAAATTAGAGTATCGAGTATAAAAGTTGGAGTGTTATGATAAGGTTATATAAGGCATTGGTGAGGCTGAATTTAGAGTATTGTGTAGTTTTGGTCACCTAGTTACAGGAAGGATGTAAATAAAGTTGAAAGAGTGCAGAGAAGGTTCACAAGGATGTTGCCAGGACTTGAGAAGCTGAGTTACAGAGAGAGATTGACTAGGTTAGGACTTTATTCCCTGGAGCGTAGAAGAATGAAGGGAGATTTGATAGAGGTGTATAAGATTTTGATGGGTATAGATAGAATGAATGCAGGCAGGCTTTTTCCACTGAGGCTAGAGGAGAAAAAAACCAGAGGGCATGGGTTAAGGGTGAAAGGAGAAAAGTTTAAAGGGAATATTAGGGGGGGCTTCTTCACACAGAGAGTGGTGGGAGTGTGGAATGAGCTGCCGGATAAAGTGGTAAATGTGGGGTCACTTCTAACATTTAAGAAAAACTTGGACAGGTTCATAGATGAGAGGGGTGTGGAGGGATATGGTTCAAGTGCAGGTCAGTGGAACTAGGCAAAAAATGGTTTGGCCCAGACAAGAAGGGCCAAAAGGCCTGTTTCTGAGCTGTAATGTTCTATGGTTAGCATTCATATTGTGAGGGTTAGAATACAAGAACAGGGATGTACTTCTGAGGCTGCATAAGGCTCTGGCCAGACCCCATTTGGAATATTGTGAGTAATTTTGGGCCCCGTATCTAAGGAAGGATGCGCTGCTCTTGGTCAAGATCCAAAGGAAGTTCACAAGAATGATGAGCTTGTCATATGAGGAACGGTTAAGGACTCTGGGTCTGTACTCGTTGTTTAGAAGGATGAGGGGGATCTTATTGAAACTTACAGGATACAGCAAGGCCTGGATAGAGTGGACATGGAGCAAATGTTTCCATAGTAGGAAAAACCAGAACCAGAGGACACAACCTCAGGCTAAAGAGATGATCCTTTAAAAAAGAGATGAGGAGGAATTTCTTCAGCCAGAGAGTGGTGAATCTGTGGAACTTTTGCCACAGAAGGCTGTTGATGCCAGATCATTGAGTATCTTTAAGACAGAGATAGATAGGTTCTTGAAGAAGAAGGGGATCAGGGGTTATGGGGAAAAGGCAGAAGAATGCGGATGAGAAAAATATCAGCCGTGATTGAATGGCAGAGCAGACTCGATGGGCCGAGTGGCCTAATTCTGCTCCGACATCTGAGAGTCTTATGGACCACTCGGCCTCCTTGTGTGTTGTAAGAGTCTCTGGTTTTATTTTTTATTCTAAGATTCTTTGTATTGATGCAAAGTAGTATATCGAGGTTACAATGGGTTCCTGTCCCATGTGGATGGTGAATTTACCAGGGGAGCAGAGAGGGGATGGAGTTAGTTAATCTCAGAGTACAAGGCAGGAATAGGGAAAGCGAATAGGAATCTGGTTTCTAATACTAAGCACATTGACTTCAAGTCACGAGAGGTCACACTGAAGCTGTATAATGCACTGGTCAGGCTACACCCACAGTATTACTTATCCCTGTTCTAGTCACTATAACATAATGAGGGCTCATGGCTAAAGTGGAGAGGAAAGCAAGGTGGTAGAGGAAGCAGTTGTAAGGAATAACTAGGTGTTGGCCATTTTCAAATAGAGTGGTCTCAAGGGTTATCCTGTGTAGCAACGAGCATTTATATCAAAAACAGAAAGTGCTGGAAAATCTCAGCAGGTCTGAAAACATCTCTGGGGAGAGGATAGAACCAATGTTTCAAGTCTGGATGACCCTTCGTCAGAGTCAGAGCATTTTTATCTTTATGACATCAGATGGCATTCCTTAGAAGAGTTACTAAAAATATTTGACAGCAAATCAGGTGAGATGCTGGGTTAGGTGCACAGAAGACTGGTCGAAATGAGAGGTTTTAAGGAAAAGAGGAGAGAGGTTTAGGAAGGGAATTCCAGAGCTTAGGGCCGAGGCAGCTGAAGACATGATCGCCAACATTGACAAGTAAATTTAAAACCACGTTTTCCAGTCCATCAAGGCCACAGAAGAAGGGGGTACAAGTTTGGGGATGTGAAGCACAAATGTTAGGACTGGTGTTGGCAAGTATTCCTTTACACCAGAACTCATGACAACATGTATTCCTTTATACCAATTCTGGGGTCAGTAAGTATTCCTTCACACTGGTGATTTTAGGAAGCTATAGGATGATGTAAGGGAAGATGGCAATATTGAATATTGAGATGAAGTGGGCTAACTTGGTGATGGGGTGTGGGCGAGGGCAAGTGGCATTGGTGGTCTTGTAATGTGTTCCTATGCCATGTTGTTACACATTCACAGATCTGACATAATCAATATGCAGCCCCCAGAGTAGATGTGTGTATCATGTATAATCAATAATATTGGTCATGCACTTTGTCAAGGTGGCTATTGTTGTTCTATTCCAGACACCTACTTTGCGATTTACCAGCCCTGCCCATCATCACGATTGTCCAGTCCCTCCGAAAGTCATTAGAATTTAGGTTAGCGTGCTGCATTCCCCATGCTGGTTAGGTGCATTGGCCATGATAAAGTCTCCCTCAGTGTACCCAAACAGGCAACAAGGGGATTTTCACAGTAACTTCATTGCAGTGTTAATATAAGCCTACTTGTGACACTAATAAATAAATACATGCATTTCTTTACATAAAACAATCATACAGTCAAAGATTGAATCACCCAATAAACTTTAGAGATTTCCTTATCTCCAGCATTTCTTTCAGGCCAGCAAGGTCAGTCCATAACCTGTGTATACACCATAACCAGTGTATACATTATCCCATGGTGAATGATTTTCTACGTGATTTAAAGTTATTCTGACTGGACTCTTCCCACAAAGCTGATGCCCAAAATTAAATGCCACTTAATAATAGTTTTTCCAAATGTGGTCCCTTGAGGAATGAATATGCGTCATGAAAATGCCTAAAAATGTTCCTTTTTTTAAACTTATTCTTTCATGGGATGTGTGGGTTAGGTTGATTGACCATGCTACTTTGTCCCTCAGCGTCAGGGGGATTAGCAAGGTAAATGCCAAAATAGGGCCTGGGTGGGATTGTTGTGGGTTCAGGCTTGATGGGCTGAATGGCCTCCTCCTGTACATATTAATTCTATGATGCGGGTGCCACTGGCAAGGCCAGTATTTATTGCCTGTACCTAATTGCCCTCGAACTGAAATGCTTGCTGGGCAGAAGGCGCTTCGGAGTCAACCGCATTGCTGTCACCAGACCAGGTAAGGATGGCAGATTTCCCCCCCCCCAAAGGACAAAATGGGTTTTTGCGACGATCGGTGATAGTTTCATGGTTTGCTGTCACTGAGATTAGCTTTCAATTGCAGCAGCTGCCATGGTGGGATTTGAACCCCTGTGCCCTGGGGCTCTGGATTACTACTCCAGTGACATTACCACGACTCCATCATCTCCCCAAACATTGATACCAGTAAAATATTGTGGGATCTGCTTTTAACTGAACACAACCTATTTTCGGGAAATCTGGCCTCACTGGAAAACACTCTGGAGATATCATTCCCGTACATCATAGATGCATTGATTTTAGGCCCCGTGGCCTTTTTTCTGCATCTGCTGCCTCAGAGTGTTTTCAGAAACATGGCATTTATACAGCCTGACCTACATTCCCATGCATTTGTGGAGAAAAGAGTGAATGAGAATGTTGATTACTTCTCCAGCTGTTGGAGAATACACTTTTAATAGCTGTTATCACCCAGTCACTCTTCAAAACTCTGAACAACTAGCCTCACTTTTGCCTTAAAGGTTCTATTTTTTAATGAGTCCCTGCAGTGCAGAAGGAGGCCATTTGGCCCATCAAGTTTGCACCAATTCTCTGAAACACTCCATAAGCCTGCACATTTACCATAGCTAATCCACCTCATTTACACAATTTGACGATTCAAGAACAGCTTCTTCCCTGCTGCCGTCAGACTTTTGAATGGACCTACCTTGCATTAAGTTGATCTTTCTCTACACAGGAGCTATGACTGTAACACTATGTTCTGCACTCTCTCATTTCCTTCTCTATGAACGGTATGCATTGTCTATACAGTGTGCAAGAAGTACTTTTCACTGTATACTAATACATGTGACGATAATATATCAAATCAAATCTATCTACCCTGCACACACAAGCTGATTATGGTTACCTTGTGCCTCAAATAATGTAAAACACTCTCTGCCTAATTCCCTTTGTTTTGCCTCTCATATGAGGCAGTTTAGCACAATCCATCAGTTTAAATATTAGTACATGTTCAAGGGATCCCCAAATCTAATTTTGTCAATTTTTTATATCATCTATTAATATCCACGATATATTCCTCTATGGAATGACCACTTGCTTTTTTGTTCAAATCTCTCAAAATCTATCCATGCCTCATAGGCAATTAACGGGTCAGCTTTCTGTGGTTAGCACTGCTCCCTCACAGCACCAGGGACCTGGGTTCAATTCCAGCCTCGGGTGACTGTGTAGAATTTGCATGTTCTCCCCGTGTCTGTGTGGGTTTCCTCCGGGTGCTCCAGTTTCCTCCCACAATCCAAAAATGTGCAGGTTAGGTCGATTGGCCATGCTAAATTGTCCCTTAGAGTCAGGGGGATTAATAGGGTAAATACATGGGGTTACGGGGATAGGATCTGGGTGGAACGGTTGTTGGTGTAGACTCAATGGGCCGAATGGCCTCCTTCGTTACTATTGCGATTTTACGATTCTATATGTTTCATTCAAGCACTTTAGTAGAAGGCTCGAACCTTCATCACTGTCCAACTGAGAGGCAGCTCTCTTACAAAGCGTTTTGCTTCTGATTTTACTCCTTGTTGGAATGCCAATGGAAGGCCATATCTTCTTCAGCATTGATATAGTCCCCATATTCACCTCATTCTTCCCCTGGTCACATGGGAGGGGGAATTAGACCCTGAGAATTCACACTTCCTTTTAGCCATTTTTCACAATGGCGACCAGGGTTGTCTGTGTTCTGTTTTTTGTTTCACACAATCACGGAATTGTTATGGCACAGAAGGCCGTTTGGCCGGTCGTGTCTGCACCAGCTCTCCAAGCGAGCATGATGACAATATTCTGCCTTTTTGCCATCCCCCTGCACATTGTTTCTACTTCAGATAATCATCTAATGCCTTCCCGATTGAACCTGCCTCCACCGCACTTCCAAGGCAGTGCTTTCCAGATTCCAAACGCTCATTTGTGATAAAGGTTTATTCTCGCATCATATTTGCTTCTTTTGCAAATCACTTTAAATCTGTGCCCTCTCATTCTTGATTCTTTTTTGAGTGGGGGCTGTTTCTCTCTATCTATTCTGCCCAGTCTCTCCATGATTTGGAACAACTTCTTCAAATCTCCTCTTAGCAGCCTTCTTCAATGTTAGTTAACCAGTCTCTGATACCATGTTCTATCCCAGAAAGCCAGTTGGTGGAGGATGGAATGGGTCGCAGTCTCTACATATTATAAGCATGCACCTCTTATGATTTTAATCTCTACTTTGTATGGGCTTAGCTGAAACACTAGTCAATGTCCAGCACTCGCTCACAATTAAGCACAATTGATGTGCAAGTAACTACTGTAATGTTTATAGTTCAGTCAGAGGGGTTAGATTTGCATCACGGAATGGCTGCTCCACCTGCCTGTCTTTCTGTTTTTCCCCAGCCGAAGGAGGCCATTTGGCCCATTGAGCCTGCACCAATAACAGTTCCACCCAAGTCCTATCCCCGTAACCCCATGTATTTACCCTGCTATTCCCCCGGACGGCAGGGTGGCACAGTGTTTAGCATTGCTGCTTCGCAGCTCCGGAGACCCGGGTTCAATTCCAGCCTCGGGTCCCTGTCTGTGTGGAGTTTGCACATTCTCTCCGTGTCTGCATGGGTTTCCTCCCACTGCTCTGTTTTCCACCCACAGTTGAAAGATGTGCAGGTTAGGTTGACTAGCCATGCTAAATTGTCTATTAGTGTGTCAGGGATGTTAGCAGGGTAAATGTAGGGGGTTACAGGAATAGAGGTTGGGTGAGATTATTGTCAGTGCAGACTCGATGGGCTGAATGGCCTTCTTCTGCAGTATAAGGATTCTATGATTCTAACCAGTAGGCTCTAATGTGACAATACAGAAACCAAATACTTGTTGCCCCTGGAAAATCTATTCTGTATGGAAAAGCTGGGCTGCAAGAAAAATAGAAACCGCAACATTACTCACACTACCCCCCTGGGCCCGGAAGAAACCAGTTTCTATTATGATTGAATACTAATTATTAGCTGACGTGGAATCTGCCGCCAATATCCATCTAACCGATTTCTGGGAATGTGTGGTTTTCCTGGTGGAAGCACAGTGATCCTGATCCTGTCTGTATTCCGGATTCTGAGGACAATCTAACCGACTGATTGTAGATTGCTTCCCATGGCATCAGCTAAATCTGTTCTGACTGGTGCCTGCCCAGTTTGAGATCAGTTTGTTTGGGAGCCTGCGCTCGGTCCCTGGGGGATTGGAGGAGGCCGTATCATTCAGAACAGAGGTTTGTAGCAACTGATGTCACTGGCGGTGCAGTGATGCACTGAGGTTGTGGCCTTGGGGACAGCGTATTTTGTGATCTGGGTGGTCTGTCTGCGTGGGGCCCACCCGAGGAGGAGCACTGACGTCTGGGAAGAGGTGGTTGTTTGTGCTACAATCGGCCACTGGAGAGTTAGTGAATTGATGGGTCGCTGCCTCTGGGTTAGAAATACAGAAACAGTGCGACGGTGGTCAGGAATGCTTCACCATTGCTGGTTTGCATTTAAAAACACAAATGCATAAGATTGTACTTGTTAAAAAAACCTTATTGTATACAACAATGACCTGCACCCATCAGACAGTGCACTTGTTTTTAGTAAAACAAGTTTCCTTCTGTCATTAATCGTTTCCAACCTGTGTCCTCCGGGGAATCTTCTGTCACTGGAAGCACTTTCTCCATCAAAACCCCTTTGTGATTTTGAACACCCCTATCAAATTGTCCCTTCACCTCTGCTGCTCCAAGGAGAACAATCCCAGCTCTTCCATACAATTGAGGTGTCTCATCCTTGCTTCCATCCCAGTAAATCTCCTCTAAGCTCCCCCCGCAAACACCTCCCTGCCCGCTCCCCCAAGGCCTTGACATCCTTCTTAAACAAATTGCCTGGATTCCACAACAGAACTGCAGCCAAGGCCTAACCAGTGTTTCTAAAAGTTGACATAACTTCCTCACTTTATTAGTTAGGATAGGCAACTAAAAGCTTTGTCAAGGAGTTGAAGTTTTAAGGAGATTTGTAAAGCATGAAAGAGAATTTTGGGGAGGTTCCATTCTTATCCAGAGAGAAAATGCTGGAAAATCTCAGCAGGTCCAGCAGCATCTGTGAGGAAGAAAAGTGCTGATGTTTCGAGTCCATGTGAAAGCTTGTCAAAGCTAAAGGGCATAGAAAGTGGGAGATATTTATACTTCTATTTATATTTATAAATATCTCCCACTTTCTATACTTTTTAGCTTTGGCAAAGGGTCATCTGGACTCAAAATGTCAGCTCTTTTCTCTCCTTACAGATGCTGCCAGACCTGCTGAGATTTTCCAGCATTTTCTCTTTTGGCTTCAGATTCCAGCATCTGAGTATTTTACTTTCATCCATTCATATCTAATTTACCTGTCTTCTTTTCCTACTCAGTCCTGCACAGTTACCTGTGATGTCCCCCAATAAACTACCCTCGCCCCTTTCCTATTTCACGTCTTCATTCTGCCTCTCAGATATCATGTTCCAAAATATAGAGTAAATTTTCCATTGCACACTGATCACATCCAGTTCTGCTTCACAACCGCCTCTTTCAACAGTTCCATTCCCTAAGCCGTCAGACCATTTTGTCTAACATTCAGTTCTGTATGAAACCTCCTTCAATTAAATATCGGGAAGACCAGAACCACTGTCTTCAATCCCTGCCACAAACTTTGCTCTCCTATCCACCAACTCCTTCCCTACCCCCGGTTACTGTCTGAGGCTGAACAAGAACCTTGGTGTTATATCACGATGAGCTTTCATGCCATTGCTCGGTCTGCCTATTCCCACCCTAAACAAATCTGACTGCCACCCTGCCTCAGCTTGTCTGCTATTGAAACCTTCATCCACACTGTCAAAGCACTGGCCTCCCATATCCTTCACTCAGTAAACCTGAGGCCATCCAGAACTCTGCTAACCTTCGACTGATTCAAAACTCACTGCTTACTGTCTGACCTTCACTCTTGGTTCAGCAATACCTCAATTTAAAAATTCTCACCATTGTTTTCGATCCCTCCCTGACCTTGCTCTATCTGTGCGAATTGCCATTCTATTTTGTTTTATAGTGCCCCTGGGGAGCACTTTGGGAGTTTTTATCTTTGCAGAGGTTCTATATAATGACATATTCCTATCGCGGAAATCCAGAACTTGGGGATCAAGTATAAATGAATCAAAAGCGTAACATTCATAGAACATTACATTACAGCGCAGAACAGGCCCTTCGGCCCACGATGTTGCGCCGAGATACACGTTGGTGGAGTTGCTTGTCTGGGGATGTTGCGCTGTTTGAAATCACCGATGGTATTTTATCACCACCCTAAGTTAGCTCGATTGTCTAGAGTTTGACGTTTACCAGCTCCCTGTTGACCTGGCAGTGGTGAATCGCGAGAGATAACCTTTCCCACTACCAAAGCCAGTATGTAGACTGAGGTGATGAAACTTCTCTTTTTGCAAAAATATTCTTTACAAAATATCTGGAAGAAACATTTCAAATTGACCATTGCAGAGGGTGCAATAATATTCCGGTTCTGCATGTTGACCATGTTGTATTCTGAGGAACCTCAGCACAATCAAAGGAACGTCACAGACATTTCAAAATGGTTATCACAGAAAATGTGTTGGCATTTAACGTGCTGTGTGTTCAATGCACTGCGATCTGTGTAACGTTCACTGCGTACATGCAACGCGATGACCAATTTAAAGTTATTAGAACAACAAAGTTAATGCACATGGCTCATAGATCAAACCAAGGCAGACAGGACTTACTCAGTTAGTGGGAGGACATTGGAGGGAGTTATAGAACAAAGAGTACAGGTTCACAGCTCCTTGAAAGTGGAGTCACAGGTGGATAGGGTGGTGAAGAAGGCATTCAGTATGCTTGATTTCATTGGTCATAACATTGAATACAGGAATTGGGAAGTCCTGTTGAAGTTGTACAAGGCATTGGTAAGACCACACTTGGAATACTGTGTACAGTTCTGGTCAAGGATATTATTAGAAGGGATATTATTAAACTAGAAAGAGTACAGAAAAGATTTTCTAGGATGCTACCGCGACTTGATGAGTTATAAGGAGAGGCTGGATAGACTGGGACTTTTTACCTGATCTTATAGAGGTCTATAAAATAACGAGGGGCATGGATAAGGTAGCTAGTCAACATCTTTTCCCAAAGATAGGGGAGTCTAAAACTAAAGGCCAGAGATTTAAGGTGAGAGGGGAGAGATACAAAAGTGTCCAGAGGAGCAATTTTTTCACACAGAGGGTGGTGAGTGTCTGGAACAAGCTGCCAGAGGTGGTGGTAGAAGTGGGTACAATTTTGTCTTTTAAAAAGCATTTAGAAAGCTCCCATGGGTAAGATGGGTATAGAGGGACGTGGGCCAACATGGCAATTGGGACTAGCTCAGTGGCCAAAAAAGGTTGGCATGGACAAATTAGGCCGAAGGGCCTGTTTCCATAATGTAAACCTCTCTCACTCTATGACATGACTTCGGTTTTTGACTGAACCCGTGCTTGTGATTATTGATCATCCCTACATTCGGGCTCACTAAATAGTCTGTCGACAAATGTGACTTTTTAAAAAAAAATTCTCAACTGAAGTGGGCAAGAATATGTTAATTCTTCATAACGTTTGAAGTATTTTTAAAGGATAAAATTTCTCGTAACCAATGCTTATTAAATGTTATGAGGTTAGAGTGGTTCATGCATGTCCATTATATGCAGTGCAGAAGAGTACAGATATAGGATATATCCAGCTTCACAATGTGCTTTTGTGGGAATGAGGAAGTACAATGTTTATGTATTAACCACAACTGCAAATATTTACAATACGCAGAATGTAAAAGCATTTGCTGTTGCTGCTGGTCCAGGGAGGTTTAACAAGAATAATCATTTAATTAATCACCAACAGTAATCCAGAAAGGGAAGGCCATTTTCATAGCTCTTGATTGCCTATAAGGAATATCAAGGGAGATTAACCAATTTGTGGCAAATTGCAGCATATATTGGAATCTAAAGGACAAGTGCTCCATTATCTCTTGGTATGCAATGAGAAAATACCGTTTGTCCAAACAGCAAGCAAGGTGCCGATATTATCTTCCTCTTGTGGGTTTGTCCATACTCAAAGTCACTACGTGGAGGCAGCAGACTTTGGTTAAGCAGGAGTTTTATTTGTTAA
This sequence comes from Carcharhinus amblyrhynchos, assembly GCF_965287045.1. NCBI lineage: Eukaryota > Metazoa > Chordata > Chondrichthyes > Carcharhiniformes > Carcharhinidae > Carcharhinus > Carcharhinus amblyrhynchos. Next base: position 140,086 of record NW_027650016.1, on the reverse strand, counting down.
GCATCTGCAGCTGTGACGGTATGCCCCATCCCCAATCTGTAGCTATGGGATAAAGAAAGGAAAATGACACTTAACCTTGAACGTAATCTGAAAGTGTACAAGCTTCAAGGAGACATAATGGAAATATTCTCCATCTAAAATCTCTCTCTCCATCTATCCCAGAAAAGACATGTTGCTGAAGCTTCTCATCTTCTACTCAGGACAAATGCAAGAATGTCAAATTTCAAACGGTCACAACAATTTATACAACAGGAAGAATCACAAGCTTTCGGAACACTGCTCCTTCATCAGGTGACTGATGAAGGAGAAGTGCTGCGAAAGCTTGTGCTACCAAATAAACCTATCGGACTTTAACCTGGTGATGTGACACTTCTTACTCTGCCCACTCCAGTCCAATGCCATTTTAGTGACAACATTGACCCATTTAAGAGAGAGTCACTTCATAGTACGGAACTTAAATATTGCTGAAAAAAGAGACATGCTATCAAAGCTGTTCATCAGAATAGCTGACAAGAAATGACCAAACTCTAATGGGGGAACAACAATTTATACTGCATGAGAAGAGAGTGCTGACTGGCTGGCAAGTAAACTCTGATTGGTGGAAGCGTTGCCAAGGAGAATGCAGCACAGAACAGTTAACTGACCAATTTGCAGCTCAGAACAGTTAACTGACCAATTTGCAGCTCAGAACAGTTAACTGAACATTTTGTTCAAATTCAAAGTGGGTAGGTTAATTTGGATGAGTCAAGGCATTGCCCTGGGGAATGACAGTTCCCAAAGCTTTAGTTTAGTCAAAAAAGACACAAAATGGGACATGCTCTTTAAAGTGGAACTGAGCCACGACAGATCAGCCATGATCTTATTGAATGGCGGGGCAGGCTCGAAGGGCTAGATGGCCTACTCCTGCTCCTATTTCTTATGTTCTTATGTTCTTATTTGTAAAGGACAGGGCCCTGCATGTGAATATATGTGGCTTCAAGCACATACTGCAAGCCTACCTGCTGTTCTTAAATTGATTTTTAGTGTAATTCTAAGCGCAGTCAGGATTGTTTAGCAAGTGTTGTCCAATCGCCAGGCCACATTTAACATTGGATACTATGTTTTGAGTTTTGCAAGCATGAGTTGGTTGGATACAGTCTGTTGCAAACAGCTGGAAGGGAACCTTGACCAATACGAGTCCACCCACCTGGTTTGAATTTGAACAAAGCTGGGCAGTGAACTGCTCTGTGCTGCGTTCCCCATGGCAACACCTCCACCTATCAAAGTCTACGTGCCAACCTATCAGTACATTCTTCTTATGCAGTATAAATTGTTGTTCTTCTTACAGTTGGTCATTTCTCACATGAGTGCAAGCTTAATGTCACATGGTAGAACAGTGGTTAGCACTGCTGCCTCACAGTGTCACGGACCGGTGTTCTATTCCTGGCCTTGGGTCACGTTCTCCCCGTGTCTGCCTGCGTTTCCTCCGGGTGCTCTGGTTTCCTCCCACTGTCCAAAGAAGTGCGGGTTAGGTTGATTGGCCTTCTAAATTGACCCGAATGTCAGAGGGATTGGGAGGGTAAATGAGGGTTACGGGACTAGGGCGTGGGTGGGATTGTGGTCAGTGCAAACTCGATGGGCTGAATGGCCTCCTTTTGTACTGTAGGGATTCTATGAAAAGTTTAGACAGCATATCTCTATTTTTCAGCAATATTTATTTAAAATGAACATTGGATAGTGTAATGTCATACGGCATTCCTCCAATTGTGAATACTAGGCCCTAAGAATCTGTGTAATGATAGATCAGCTATTGGCTGTGTTTTTTTATTTGAAATCCTGATCGGAATCTTGACCCAAGGAATCTAATTGTGATTTTGTAAAGCTTTAGAGCTGCAGTTTCCCAACTTGCCAGACCCGCCATGGAAAAATATGCCCTGAATTATGTGATCTTTGCTTTGGGGATGTGGGATGGAGTCAGGCCCATTAATCCTGGAAGCAGGGCCCAACCAGCCACAGGAGCAGGGGAGTGCTGATGTCAGAAGGCCCACCTCGGTTCTCTGGCACTTCATTTCATTTGTTTTGGAGGCTTTTAAGCCCTCTGGCCCTCACATCCTGTGCCCACCATCCCCAAATATTTATAATGGAGTGGAGAGAAGGTACCTGGCCATTGCTGAATGGGTGCCACCAGCTCCCCCTGCCCCCCCTCCCATACACCCTCCATATAATAACAATAGTGTTCACAAAGATGTGGAAATGATGGGGGGAAAAGCACCCATCAACGATTTCTTTGCTGCTGTTTCAATAGAAACTGTTGGCCAGACAGCTTCTCTCCACCTGCGCTCATTATGAATGCTCGGCTGAGAGTCAAAACTGGTAAACGCTTCAGCTCAGCAGGGGTTCTGTGTGGACGGCTGAAGTGGATTACTGATTGAAATGGCTGAATGAGATCTTCGTGTGGTTAAAATAAGTTCTTCTGCATCTCTTTTCTCAGTGTCTCAGTGTTTGTCTGGACAAGAGGTGCGAAGTGATTAAAGCCTCTGTTCCTAAAACTCCAAGTACCCAGTCTGATACTTTCACAGGCTTGTAAATTTCTTTACAAAGATGATTTCTGAATGGGTTTAATTTCTCAGGATCCCCACACTTGTCATTGTTACTGTAGGGTTCAGTGCCTTGGGCATGAAGGGCCTGTGAGCCATGGAAGGGAGCTTGGGAACATGGATATAGCCTTAGAACTCTCCTTTCACAAGGTTCCTGAATCCAGATTGTGGCTCATGACTCCTCTGAGGGACGGTGAACCAGGAGTCATGGAGAAGATGGCTCTTTGTCACACAAATGATGGGATGGGAGAAGATGCCCACTCCCTGGCTGGGTGGGAGTGCCCGGTGCAGGTTTGTTGTACTGGTGAAAATAATTTGCGCCCTGAATGGGGGCGGGAGTCCCAGCCTCCGGTCTCTTTCACCATTTGGAAAAGGCTCCGGGGTCATCTTGACTCTGTGAACATCCGGCCTGTCGATGTTTTGAACTATTTATCTCATTGTCCTGTTGGATCGGCAATGTTTGTTCTTCCGCTTTTGACTCGGGTCATTTTCCTCACCATTGTCACAGTGCAGCTCGGTCTCTCTCTCCTCCATTTCCTCTTCCTGCCTGACCCCTGTTCCTGCTGCTTTCAAATCTCTCAGCTTTCCATCTGCGGGTAGGCATTCCTCCTTCCTGGGAGTGCACCTCCATTACCCCCCTCACCACCTTCCCTCAGCAGCATTTGTTATTAAGGTTAATGACTAGTTTGATTTTTCTGAACTTCACTGATTTCAGTCTAATGCAAACATCGGAGACTGGCAAATCTTTAACCTGTAATTAGCTGGGATGAGTCTTCAGACAGATAGCTCAGTGACACCCCCCCCCCTCCCCTGTTCCCTCATTAACCTCAAGGTTAATATAAACAGTGTGAATGTCAGACTGCAGAATACTTTATTCCTCAGTGATTTCAAGTGCTCTGGGTGACAAGAGATGGTGATGTGTAAGATTTTTGCATAAACAGAGTCAGAATCATAGAATCCCTCCAGTACAGAAGGAGGCCTATTTGACCCGTCGAGCCTGTACCGACAGCAGTCCCACCCAGGCCCTGTTCCCGTAACCCCGTGTACTTACCCTGCTAGTCCCCCTGACACTAGGGTCAATTTTAGCATGGCCAATCAATCTAATCCACATATTTTTAGACAATGGGAGGAAACCAGAGCACCCGGAAGAAACCCACGCAGACATGGGGGGGAGAACGTGCAGACTCTATGCAGATGGTCACCTGAGGCCAGAATTGAAGTAAGAAGTCTCACAACACCAGGTTAAAGTCCAACAGGTTTTGGTAGTAAACGCTACTAGCTTTCGGAGCGCTGTTCCTTCATCAGGTGAGTGGGGAGTTCTGATCATAAACAGGGCATATAAAGGCACACACAATTTACAGAATACTGATTAGAATGTGAGTCTTTACAGCTAATTAAATCTTAAAGGTGCAGACAATGTGAGTGGAGATAGCATTAAGCATAGGTTAAAGAGATGTGTATTGTCTCCAGACAGGACAGCCCTGGGCTTGCAACATCTCACTTGCTGTCCTGTCTGGAGACAATACACATCTCTTCAACCTGTGCTTAATGCTATCTCCACCCACATTGTCTGCATCTTTAAGATTTGATTAGCTGTAAAGACTCACATTCTAATCAGTATTCTGTAAACTGTGTGTGTGCCTTTATATGTGCTGTTTGTGATCAGAACTCCACACTCACCTGATGAAGGAGCAGCGTTCCGAAAGCTAGTGGCGTTTACTACCAAATAAACCTGTTGGACTTTAACCTGGTGTTGTGAGACTTCTTACTGTGTATACCCCAGTCCAACGGCATCTCCACATGACCGGAATTGAACCCAGGTCCATGGCGTTGTGAGGCAACAGTGCTAACCAGTGTGCCATCGTGCCACCTATTGATGGTTGTTGGTTACGCATTTATCCTTCATTCAGGTTAAATACTAGATAATACTTATAAGAACAGGTTGTTGCAGATTGTCCCATTACTCTATTCATACTCCCCTGTAAGAGTTAACCTGTGATGGGACTTGGTTCTCAGGCTTCTGTCCCAGTGCCTGTTGGGGCTGCTAATTGTCTTTTTCGCGCTGGGGGCACAGTCAGTACAGCGGGTCGACCTACAGTGTAAGGTCCAGCTCATTTACACAGAATCACGTCGTTCCAGAGTGAAAACAGTTTTGTTTAGTGTGTACGGTAACTACCAAGCCAGGTAATAGCTTCCACAGTGGCTAAATCGAGGCACTTTTACTCCTCCAATGAATGGTGTCAGGGGAACAGTCTCCAATGATGTGAATCATTGACTTGGGTGCATCACAGTTGCAGTCTGGGTGTCCTACAAGGCCCCACTTGTGCCCATTGGCTGCGCAAAAGCCTCGGGCAGTGTGGGAACAGTTGAGGAGTGCCCAGTGTTGGTATGACAGGTTGAAGCTGGGTGAGTGGGCAGGCTGTGGGATTGGGTGTAAGGCTCAAATTGTTCAGTATCTGCAGCTCAATGAACAGCATGACTCCAGGAAGTTCAGTGGAACAAAGGGCTTGGCTTGTTTGATCTCTGAAGATGGAAGGACATGTTAGTTGGGTGGTGAAGAAGGCATATGGGACACTTGCCTTTATCAAATTGAGACATAGATTACAAAAGCAGGGAGTCATGATGGAGTTGTATAGAACTTTGAGGCTACAGCTGGAGTACTTTGTGTAGTTCTGATCACCACATTATAGGAAAGATGTGGTTGCACTGTAGCGGTGCAGAAGAGATTCACCAGGATGCTGCCAGGGATGGAACATTTAAATTATTAAGACAGCTTGGGTAGACATTGGAGCAGAGAAGACGGAGGGATAATTTGATCGAGTTGTACAAGATTATGGACAGAGTGGATAAGGAGCAGCTGTTCCCCTTAATTCAGTCGTGAGGGGACATGGGTTCAAGGTGAGGGGTTTAGGGGAATGTGAGGAAAAGCCTTTTTACCCAGAGAGTGGTGATGATCTAGAATGTGTTGCCTGGGAGGGAGGTAGAGGCGGGTTGCCTCATATCATTTAAAAAGTATCTGGATGAACACTTGGCACATCATAACATTCAGGGCTATGGGTCAAGTGTTGGCAGATGGGATTACTTGGAGGTCAGGTGTTTCCTGCAAGTTGGTGCAGACTCGATGGGTTGAGGGGCCTCTTCTGCGCTGTGTGATTCTACCTCGACTCCAGATCCACCAAAGCTTCAGAATTAAGATGTCATCCTTGTGTTCAAATCGTCCATGCCCTCACCCTTGCTTATTTATATACCTTCGTCCAGCCTTACTGATTTCTCAGATCTTGGCATTCCTTCAATCCTGACCTCTTGTCCACCCTCAAGTTCCTTCATTCCGGCATTAGTGGCCAAGCCTTCAGCTACCCAGGCCCGAAGCCCTCGAATCCCCATCTAAACTCCTCTGCCCCTTTGTATGTGTATCTCCTCCTGTCTTCCAGCTTGCTACAGATCATCTTTCCCAACATATCCCCCTGTGGCCTGCTGTTGTGACGATTCTATCAAGCCCATTAATTGGTTAAAAGAGCATGGAAACCTGTGAAAGGTAGTAGGAAACTCCTGCACCATTCAGCAACCACATTATGAGATTTACTCAGATCACAAGGTCACAGGAATGTAGCTATGTGCATGAGTCTCGTAGTTATTACAATGATGGGGGGGGTCCCTTTAAGGATGTGAATGGCGGGTGTCCCTTTAAGGATGTGAATGGCGGGTGTCCCTTTAAGGATGTGAATGGCGGGTGTCCCTTTAAGGATGTGAATGGCGGGTGTCCCTTTAAGGATGTGAATGGCGGGTGTCCCTTTAAGGATGTGAATGGCGGGTGTCCCTTTAAGGATGTGAATGGCGGGTGTCCCTTTAAGGATGTGAATGGCGGGTGTCCCTTTAAGGATGTGAATGGCGGGTGTCCCTTTAAGGATGTGAATGGAGGGTGTCCCTTTAAGGATGTGAATGGAGGGTGTCCCTTTAAGGATGTGGGCTGAGGTGGCATCCCTCTAAGGAAGTGAGTGGGGGGATATCCCTCGCAGGAAGTGCATAGGAGTGGTGTCCCTTTTAAGGAAGTGAGGGGGTGGGGCCCCTTTAAGGAAGTGAGAAGGGGTGGTGTCCCTTTAAGGAAGTGAGTTGGGGTGGTGTCCCTTTAAGGAATAGAGTGGGGGGTGTCGTTTTAAGGAAGTGAGGAGGGGGTGGTGCCCCTTTAAAGAAGTGAGTGGGGGGTGGTGACCCTTTAAAGAAGTGAGTGGGGGGTGGTGACCCTTTAAAGAAGTGAGTGGTGTGGGGTGTGCCTTTAAGGAAGTGAGTAGGGGGGGTGTGCCTTTAAGGAAGTGAATGTGAAGCTGACTCCATCAAGATTGTTGGAACCCAAGATTGCAGATATTTCTGAATTGATTATTATGAATCCCTAGATTCACGCCCTCCTAGAGCTGTCTCCTTTTGATTTCAGAGGGACCCATATGGATAACTGCTGTGTGAGTGTGTGTGCATGGCTTGGAGGATGGGGGAGTGTGGTTACAGTTGCAGAGAAAGGGAAAGTTAGCGTCCCTGAAGGTTGACATTGGAGATGGGAAAGAGATAAAAGTTGGTGTTAGACTTTGAGCTGTAATGAAATGAAAACAGTCACTCAATAGTAAACAAAAAGGCAGGAAAATTGCAGATAACAGAAAGAAACAAATCACAGAGAGTGTTCAAGAGGTAACATTGGATAAGATAACAGGTCAGAGATGACAAGAGTGCTGACTCTTTGTCGGAACTGTGTGCATCTACTTAGTGCTTTATTCTTGTTTTAAGATGTAAACCAGCTGTCTGATGGAGGGAGGACTGTGCTGAAATCCCTGCCATACCCCTCCATGCTATCAACACCTGAGCTGTCCTTGCCTCAACATGGAGGGTGCAATCACTCCTCACTATTTAGGAATGATTGTGTTTAGGGTCAGGGGATGCTCAGCTGCGATGCCTATCGACTGTTGCTTTTACTTTTGCAAAAAATGTACTTTATTCCTATAAAATCTGAAAGACACATTTCAAATTGTCATAACAAGCACACGCGTTGATATTCCCGTTTTCTCCAGAGATTGATTTGAGGTGTTGCAGTTCAGGAAGGAGAACAATACAAGCATTTCAATATTTTCGTTACAGGGGGTACAGTTCACTGTCCGAGGGGTTTTGCCTGGTTACTCTCTCCTTGATTGGCTGGAAGGCCTTACGCAGTGGTCTTTGTGCCTTGGCGGCCACTGCCCCAAGCTCGAGTGCATCCCTGTGGACAGTTGCTGTTGAAGTTCCCCTGCAAATGTCTGAATGTTGGGGAAGGTGTCAGAGGTCACGGGGTCAAAATCCTTGATTTCCCCACCCCCCACCCTCCAGCAGCTCTACCTGCAGACTGCAGCGGTCCGAGAAGGCGGCTGACCCTTCTCGAAGGCCATTAGGGCTGGGCAACAAGCGCTGGCCTGGCCAGTGACACCCACACCTCAACAACAAATACATTTAAAAGTTTAACAAAGAGCCTGTCCGACCTGTACCTCCTGCAGTGTGGCAATGCCTTCAGGAGACAGGGAGGGATAGGATTGGCAAGGAGTTGAGAATTGTGTTTTCTTAGTGTGTATGGCCTGCCAATGGTTATCTTGGCAACAAGGAGGTCAGCTGCAGCGTCAATACATTTCCAACAATAGGAAATGGCAAGTTCAGTCCATTCTAGTGACAGCTCCTTAGTTTGTGAATGATGTGATTTACAGCCAGCCTAATTGCTCATTGTGGCCCTCCTACAGGGTTGAGAGAGAGGGGGACAGGGGTGATGGGGAAGGTGGTGGTGGTGGTGATGGAGGTTGGGTGGGGTGGGGACAGTAACCCTAACACACGCAGGCAGTGTAATGATGCACAGGGGAGGCCTCCAGTTTCAGTAATGGATGTTTTCCTGCTGTTATCTGTTTCCACAGGTAAACATGGCACATATAGGGAGTCTTGAAGAAGGAGCCAGGAGTAATCACTGTCAGGAGCAGCTACTTATGTGTGGAGTTCAGAGCTTCTCAGACAAGAAGGACATTATCACCAGCTTGGTGTCTGCATTGGATTCGATGGTCAGTGCAATCTGCTCCAGTAGGACAGTCTTGCCTGATAATTATAACTTCTCCGATCCGATGTCAACCTTGCGAATCATTCTAATGCCATCTCCAGGGGTGTCTATCTTATAATCGGGGGCCAGAGAAGTGCCCAGTGCTCCTGAGTGTGGTCTAACTAACGTTGATATAGGTTTAACATAACTTCTCCACTTTGCAGTTCTATCTCTCCAGAAATGAAATTTATTGGGTTTTTTTTAAATAACTGTGCTGCTACCTTTGGTGATTTGTCTGTCTGTACCTACAGACCTCTTTGCTGCACTGTCCAAGCAGTCAATGACCCCTTTATTCCCTGTATCTGTTCTCTCTTAATTGTGTAGAAGTTATAAAGCTTGCAATATGGTTAATCTTACCTGTATAATAGTTTTGTATATTTCTGTGCTACTGAGCGCTTGTTTTATTCAGAGGCCTGAGCACCTTGAAGTTCCTGGATGTTGGATTCCATCCATCGCTGACTGGGGGAGTTTTGTCCATTACCCATTTCCCAGCATGCTGCAGTGGAGGCAGGTGTCCCACGGAGCAAATTTCCAGCAGGTGTTTAGTCACTGAGGAAAACACGGAAAACTGTCAAAACTCAGAGAGAGAGAGAAGAAAAACAACTAGAAGCACTTGTTGGAGGCAGGATTTTTCCCCTGGGCTGTCAGGCTAAAATGAAGGCCACAGCGTGTGGGAAAACAGTCACTCAGTGCGATTGTCAAGTGCAGGCTGGAGGGTCGATCTGAGACCTTTCAGCTTGCAATGGAAGGTAAGTGAGGGAGAGGGGCTTTCAAAATGGAGGAGCAGGAGAGCCCCTGTCCAGGGCAGCCCTACCACATGGGAGAGATTTTAAAGGAAAAATATTTCCAGTGGAGGCCTCTAGGCCTGCCTGGAGGTTTGGTTTGGGGTAGGGTGCAGGAGAACCAGCCCCTTGGGTCCCCCCCATCCCCGCATTTCCATTTAAGCATTTATCCAATTGCAGTTTTTGGAGGTTACTATTGGATCTCCTTCCACCATCTCCTCATATCAGATCATAACCAATCACTGCATTAAAATATATTTCATAATCACTTCTGGTTCTTTTACTAATCCTTTTAATTCTGTGTTTCTCTTTTTACCTGACCTCCTGCCACTGGGAACAGTGTCAATTTATTTACTCAATCAATACTGTTCACAGTTTTGAACAGCAAATTTCCTCTGAACCTGCTGCACTCCAGGTTCAGAGTCCCTGAGTACTCTGGCCTCTCCATGTAACCGAATCCCCTTGCCCCAGTTACCACCTTGGTAAATGTCTTCTGCAGCCTCTCTGTGTCCTTCCCAGAGTGTGGTGCCCCAAGTTGAACACAATATTCTAGCTGAGGCCTAAAAACATTTATGATGATTTAACATGACTTCCTTTTATACCCTTGCCTCAGTTAATAAAGCCAAGGATCCCATCTGCTTTGTTAACAGCTGCCTTGCCTTGGTCCACTTCCTTGAAAGATCAATGTACATCACACTCGATGTAAATCTGTTCCTGCAGCTCCTTAAAACCACTTGGCTTATTTTGCCTCTCTCTGTTCTTCCTACCAAAACGTGGCCATTCCACTTTCCTGCATTAAATGTTCTCTTTCATGTGTTTGCTCATTTCCCCAGTCTATTTCTGATGTCGTTTACTGTTCCTCCATTATTTGCCTCTATACTTGACACCCATAGATTCTAGAAACTTTGAAATTGTGCCCCTGCATAATCAGCACAAGCCTGACCAAGCGAGGCACACACATTTTCTAATCTTTTATTTTAAATTTATTCATGGGATGTGACTCTTGCTGGTTAGCCCCATTTATTGCCCATCCCTAGTCCGGGAAGGTGGTGGTAAACTACTTTCTTGACCTGCAGCAGTCCCTGTGGTGTAGGTACACCCACAGTGCTGTTAGGGAGGGAGTCCCAAGATACTGACCCAGCGACATGAAGGGATGACTGTCTTGTTGCAGGTCAGGATGGTCTGTGCCTTGGAGGGGAATTTGTAGGTGATGGTGTTCCCGTTCATTTGTTGGCTCTGTCCTTTCTAGTGGTAGAGGTCATGGGTTTGGACGGTGCTATTGGAGGAGTCATGGTGAGTTCCTGCAGTGCATCTTGTAGATGCTACACGCTATTGTGCATCGGTGTTGGAGGGAGTGAATATTGTAGGTGGTGGATGGGGTGCCAATCAAGTGGGCTGCTTTGTCCTGGATGGTGTTGAGCTTCTTGAGTGTTGTTGGAGCTGCACTCACCCGGGCAAGTGGGGAGTATTCCATCTCACCCTGACTTATGCCTTGTAAATTGTGGACAGGCTTTGGGTCAGGAGATGAGTTACCCACTACAGAATTCCCAGCCTTTGACCTGCTCTAATACCCACAGTATTTATATGGCTATTCTAGTTTGGTTTCTGGTCAATGGGAAGTCCAGGATGGGGATGCAGCAATAAGGGAAATACTATGGAAGATTAATTGCCACTTTTTAGCTGAAGCTTGAATGTGATCCAGTCTTGTTGCATATTGGCGTGGACAGACTCGTATAGACTATGCCACTAGAGGTGAGCTGGAATTACATCTGGTGATTTGGGAAGGCGAAGGGAATGAAGGAGAGAATACTGCAGATGGTGGAAATCTGAAATAACAACAGAAAATGCTGGAAACATTCAGCAGGAGTCTGGGGAGAGAAAAACCAAGTTAACATTTAGTCAATAACCTTTCATCAGATCTCCATTAAAGTAGTAGTCAGTGCAGAGATACCTTTCTTTGATCTGATTCCTACCAGTGTTTTCATGTTAATTTAGCAATATCTCCCAGCTGGTATGAACATTGAATGAAGTTTCCAGGTGGCTTCATGGGGCTGCTGAGTTTAATGGCACTCTTTAAAATGGGAGTCAGGTTGATGCCAAGAAGCAGAATGTGTTCTGATGGTATAAACAGCTGAAAGTAGCCAGCAGGAAACTCCCTTAATTCTTAAGCAAGCGTAGAGAGATAGAGAGAGGTCTTGGGGCACAATAGGTAGGATTTGAGTCCTACTTCAGGTCTTGATGGCCAAGGGTGACACCTGTAATGTGGCCAAACAGGTTGATTGTCAGCCTGTAATCCTTCCAATGCACCTGATGGTGGGAGGTAATGAGTGAGAGAGTTCCTGGTCGACCACACTGCAGAAGTATTATGTATGTGGAACATGGCCCCTTTAAGAGGACGGGTCAGGTGACCCAGGGTGCGGGATGACCTGCCTAGGAAACAGTCCCCACAGCCAATCGAGGGCTGGGGTGTGCACAGCACAGTTTACCAACAAACCCTATTGCTCCTGTGGCTTGCCTTTGTCTGAGACTACCAGGGAGGTAACACAAAGAACTCCGACAAAGGCAAGTCACAGGAGCAATAGGGTTTGTTGGTGAGCTGTACTGTGCACACCCCAGCCCTCGATTGGCTGTGGGGTCTGTTTCCCAGGCAGGTCATCCCGCACCCTGGGTCACCTGACCCATCCTGTTAAAGGGGCCATGCCCTGAATACGTAACAAGAAGTCAATGGCGAAGCACTGCATGCTTTGTCAAACATACCCATGGACCAATCCCGTGGAAGTTCATGACCGCCAATAACTTTGAAGAGCATGGTACCTGAAGGAAGAGAGAGAGAACAATTTAAAAACAAGTTAAAATATTACAATGTAAAAGCTACAACTGGAAGGTCCCAACAAGGAGAGAAACTGACAATTCTCCATTGTCCAGTCTCTCACTGACACCGAAAACCTGTTCATTGTCTCACAGCTGTTTGTGGCAGAGTGCTGTGCACAAATTGGTTGCTGATTTTCCTACATTACAACAGTGGCAACGTCTCGGGGATAATTCATTGAATAGAATGCACTGGGGGAATATCCTGAGGGAAAAAGTGAGGTAAGTCTCTTTCTGTAACTAGAAAGTGTTCATGGCGTAAGAACTCCTATCACCAAAATGCCGTCCACACTGATATGTCAGCAATGCCATGAAAGGTCTATTAATTATTTTTTATTTATTTGTGGGGCATGGGCGTTGCTGGCTGGCCAGCATTTGTTGCCTATCTCCAGTTGTTTGAGGGCAATTGAAAGTCAATTACTTTGCTGTGGCTCTGGAGTCACATGTAGGCCCGACCAGGTAAGGATGGCAGATTTCCTTCCCTAAAGGACATTAGTGAAACAGGTGGGTTTTTCTGACAATCGACAATAACTTCATGGTGACGGTAGATTCTTAATTCCAGATTTTTTTTATTGAATTCAAATTCCACTATCTGCCATGGTGGGATTTGAACCAGAGTGCCCAGAACATTAGCTGAGTTTCTAGATTAATAGTGATACTACCACTAGGCCCCGTTACAACAGCATATAGTTATCCTGTCGCGTTAGGTGCTGTTTTCAATCGTAAACAAGAATCCCCGGGGAAATTTCTGTGTCGCTCTTGGACCAGGTTCACAAAAGAAAATATAAATTCAGAAAAAGAGCTATAAATTCAGAAAAAGAGCTACAAATTCCAAGTGAAGAGGTAGGAGATGCACAGATTGAATGTGAAAGCCTGCAAGACTCTAATAAGGAACAGCTTTTGGGATACGAAACAATTCAGTGATGAACGAGCAATCAGCAAAAATAAAACAGGCTCAATCATGGAAATCAGCCTGTTCCCCCATTCAATGAGATTGTGTCTCTCCTCCATCTCCCCTTGCTTAACACAAATCTATGCATCTCCATGTTGAAATTTTTAATTTACCCTCCGTATTGTTGGATTGTAAAGGGATCAGATAATTGGCATTCCTTCTGTGTGTGAAAAATCTTTTAACATTGGACATTGCCCTATGCAATCCGCGGGTGTTGACTTTCTGCTTGTCCCTGTCCCCCCTCCCCAGACACTAACCTCTTTCTGATCTTTTGCATCCCGCAGTGCACAGCGCTCTCAAAGTTAAACACTGAAGTTGCCTGCATCGCTGTTCATGAGGAGACCATGTATGTTCTGGGAACAGAGAAAGGAAAATTGTTTCTGAATGCCAGGAGAGAGCTGCAGAAGGAATTTGTCAAATACTGCAGTAAGTCCACACCACTTGGTTACTGCGGACTCGAGAGTCCTGAGCAGTTTTGTGAGCTCCCACCATGGGCTTGGTCAGCTGAATCTTATCCTTCCTCCTGTACTCGATATTTATCCCACTGCAAGATCTGAGTGCCTTAACTGACCCTTCAGAGTGGTGCTGAGGGAGTGCTGCAGTGCCTGCGGTGCCACCTTTTGGGTGAAACACTGTGCCAAGTTCTCACTCCCCTCCTATGCCGCCATTCGAAGAGCAGGAGAATTATCCTGCCACCGATATCACCAACTGCAGATCGATGGGATCTTGCTGTGCACAAATTAGCTGCCCCATGTATCAAATACAGCAATAATGACCAGAGCTACTTCACTGTCTGTGCTGTTCTTTGGGACAGTCTGAAGACGCTATCTAAATGTACGTGCTTTCTTATTAAGGAACACGTATTGGTTTTTTAAAAATATTGAGTATGGCGACTAAGTGTGACTACTTAATGCTTCATTTACTTTGCATGAAGGATTTGATAGTACATCTAAGCTAACGTGATGTCCATTTTATAAATAGTCCCAGGAAAACACCCAAACTCTGAATGGTTACCGAATCCTTTGGAGTCGGAATAGTAACGTTTCCAAATCCTGGGCACCAAACGGACTTGAGGTTCCACTCCCAGAATCCCGCGGGCACTGGGGCAAGGAATTTGCCATCATAAAGTATTATAACATAAGAAATAGGAGCAGGAGTAGGCCATCTGGCCCTTCGAGCCTGCCCCGCCATTCAATAAGATCATGGCTGATCTGTCGTGGCTCAGTTCCACTTTCCCGCCCTCTCCCCATAACCCTTAATCCCCTCTCTTATCAAAAACCCATCAACCCGCTTCTTAAAAATATTTAGCGAGGCAGCCTCCACCACTTCAACGGGCAGAGAATTCCAGATATTCACCACCCTTTGAGTGAAGAAGTTCCTCCTCAACTCCGTTCTAAACCGCCCCCCCTTTATCTTGAGGCTGTGCCCCCTAGTCCTGCTGTCTTTTTTGAGCGGGAAGAGTCTCTCCACCTCTATCCTATCCATCCCATTCATCATCTTATACGTCTCAATGAGATCTCCCTTCATTCTTCTAAACTCTAACGAGTACAAGCCGAGTTTATTCAGCCTCTCCTCATAGCTCAACCCCCTCAACTCCGGTATCAGCCTAGTAAACCTCCTCTGCACTCCCTCCAAGGCCAAAATATCCTTGCGCAGGTGCAGCGCCCAAAACTGCACACAGTACTCCAGCTGTGGCCTCACCAATGCCCTATACAGCCGCAGCAAGACCTCCCTACTTTTGTATTCAATCTCCCTCGCTATGAAGGCCAGCATCCCATTTGCCTTCCTGACCACCTGCTGCACCTGCAAGCTGGGTTTTTGCGACTCATGCACAAGGACCCCGAGGTCCCTCTGCACCGTCGCCTGCTGCAGTTTTTTTATCCTGGCATTCTATTGGCTGCCCACCCACTCAGTTCCGGTGGAGAACGTTAAATGCCTGCTTCTTCTTGAAAGGAAAGGAGAGAATCCTGGTCAGTGAGAAGTTGGGAAAACAACATGTGCAGTATGTGGTCCGATGTAGAATACGCCTTGTCTCAATCACACGTTTGAAGAGAATTGCTAAGGCACTGACCTAGACAAGGAAGATTAACTACAAATCATTCCTGCTCTGTGCAAAACAAATACATACAATGGTTCTGAGTACAAACCACCTTTTGTCTCTTTCATAGAAAATAGGAGCAGGAGGAGGCCATTCAGTCCTTCGAGCCTGCTCTGTCATTCACGATGATCATGGCTGATCATCCAACTCACCTGATCCCATCTTCCTCCCATATCTTGAACCCCTTCACCCCAAGTGCTTTGAAACATAGAGAATAGAAGTAGGATGAGGCATTTGGCCCTTTGACCCTGCATTGCCATTTATCTTGTAATTCCCCTTCTCCCCGCAAATATCCTGTGATCCCCTTCACCCCAAGTGCTATAGAAACTGCCATAACCTCCATGACCTGCATGGGAAATCCCTGATAGACCTCCCAGTGGAGCTCATTGAGTACGAGTTCCCTGGGGATTGGTACCAGGTGGAGCTCTTGTACTGAGCCCAATATAAAGCAAGACCCTGAGAGGGTCCATGAACCTATTAGCCCTGGTTGGGACCTGTTATGTTTACCACAGGCTTGGGATTATTGTTTATTTTCATTTGTGCAATAAAACAACTGTTCCTTCAAAGCCGACTCCTGGAGTTATTAAAGAAACATAGAAAATAGGAGCAAGAGGAGGGCATTGAATGAGGAACGCGTACCAGGCAGCATGTGTGCACCATCTTGTATTCAGGCTGGCTGGGGGAGGCGTTTCTGCTTCCTTCTGCAGCTGAAATAAAGATTAAACACAAATTATGGTTAACACTATCATACGGGCAACAAGCTCAAATATTGATGCAAAATTGCTCTTTACCTGAGGATGTGTTAACCTGTTCAAAATGGAAAGGGTTTAAGCCTCTAATTAACATAGCACAGAGACGATCTTCAGATCAAGAGGCAATCATTCCAGCTCAGGTCACTTGTGGTTGACACCTACCCTTCACTGGTTAACTAAAACTCTTCCCTTCCCCCGGCAGCCAATTGGAACGCACAGCTACGGGAGATGGAGATGTTGAAAGTGGTGACGGACAATGGTCGGAATGTTCAGAGGGACTCGCCAGATCCCATGGCTGATGTTTATGTCCTGCGGAAGATGGTGGAAGAAGTGTTTGCTGTGCTTTACAGTGAGTGTGGAGGAATTGTGGGATTGCTTGTTGAAGGAGGGGTTCATGAGGTTTGGACAGAGAGTCAGAGGTGCTCAGAACTGAGGGCAGAGCAGCTGGAGATACAGTTCCACTGGTATTCCCTGGTTCCACTTGTGAAGTGATTCAACAGGTGTTATCGTGCTGTACTGGGGATAAGTTTAAGTTTATTTATTAGTGTCACAAGTAAGCTTACATTAATACTGCAATGAAGTTACTGTGAAAATCCCCTAGCCGCTACACTCCGTCGCCTGTTTGGGTAACACTGAGGGAGAATTTAGCATGGACAATGCACTTAACTGGCATGTCTTTCAGACTGTGGGAGGAAGCCGGAGTACCCGGAGGAAACCCACGCAGACACAGGAAGAATGTGCAGACTCTGCACAGACAGTGACCCTAGGCCAGGAATCGAATCCGGGTCCCTGGCGCTGTGAGGCAGCAGTGTTAACCACTGACACAGTGTGGGGCCCACAGTTCTCGAAACTGTGCTGAAAACATGACTTATTCTAAGGCCACCTTTAGAAACCTCCAGTTCCTAAGGGTAAAAACTGTCTTGTTGTTTAGTGAGGAAGCTGTGAATTGTAAATATTGGGCTCGGGGACATGTTCTTATGAATCATTTCACTGATTACGACACGATCATTAAAATATTACCAAATGATGACACCACGGTGAGATTAAGGGAATTGTGAAGTAACATGGGGAAAGTTGAGTAGAATTACAATGTAGTGGTTTAGGCTTTCTTCATCACGAGTGATCACAATCCACTCTGATTACAGGTGAGGCCCTGGAAAAGTCTTCCATTGTTCCTGTGCCTTATGAGAAAATCCTGAAGGACCCACCCTCGATAGTCGTTCATGGGCTGCCTGATGGGGTCAGTTTCAAGCGGCCTTCTGAGTATGAAGCTCACACTCTGAAAAGGATTCTGGAGCGGAGTAACCGAATTCGATTTACTGTCAAAAGGTACTTCTGCCCATTGGGTGTGAGAGGGGACTGACTCACCCAGTCTCTGTGCTGCCTCCTGGAGGATGGGAAGGCTGAGCGACGTAGCGTTTTCTCATCATCTCCAAACCAAATGTCAATTATAGACCACTGATAAAACATGCAAATGAAGCAATGAGAGCTCGCACGGATATCAGCAGAATACTGAAATGTGTAATGTCAATAATATGGCAGCCATTTTGCACTCAACAAACTCCCACAAATATCAATGTGATTTTTGAAAAAGTATTTGCCAGAGTTTATTGCTCTTGAACTGAGTAGCATGCTGGACAATTTCAGAGGGGGAGGTGAGAGTTAACCACGTTGCTGTGGGTCTGGATTGTTTAACTGAGAGTTAATATTGGTCAGCAAGAGGTCACGGTTGAATGGGATTCAGTGGTAGTTGGGACATGGGAAGGAGAGTCTTGAGTGAGATCAGGTGATACCAGAGATGAGGGGGTTGGCCTATGAAGAGAGATTGAATAGACTGGGTCTGTACTTGTTAGAGTTTAGAAGGATGAGGGGGAATCTTATAGAGATTTACAAGATAATGAAGGGGCTAGATAGGGTAGAGGTAGAGAGATTCTTCCTGCTTAGAAAGGACAGCAGGGCTAGAGGGCACAGCCTCAAAATAAGGGGAGGGTGCAGTTTAGATCAGAGTTGAGGAGGAACTTCTTCACTCAAAGGGTGGTGAGTGTCTGGAATTCCCTGCCCGTTGGAGTGGTGGAGGCTACCTCGCTGAATATATTTAAGACACAGGTAGATAGATTTCTGATAGACAAGAGAATTAAGGGTTATGGGGAAAAAGCGGGAAAGTGGAACTGATCCACTTCAGATCAGCCATGATCTTATTGAATGGCGGGGCAGGCTCGAAGGGCTACATGGCCTACTCCTGCTCCTATTTCTTACGTTCTTATGTTTACAAAGGGTAAAACATAAGAGGCCAGCCAAGTATGCATTAGAATAGTCAAGTTGAGAGGCAAAAATTGCATGATTCAGGATTTTAGCAGCAAGTGACAGAGTGAGAATTGGGTCATGTTACTCAGGTGGAATTAGACAGTGTAAGTGATGGTGAGGATACGTGCTCAGAAGTTCATCTCAGGATCAAAGATGGCCGGAAAGTCTGCTGCCTCCCCTGTGTTAGGTGCTGGTTGAGGAATAAATATTGAACAAGGCATTGGAAGAAATCACCTGCTCTCAGTGCCTCAGTGTCTGCGATTGGAGACAAGACAACAGTATGTGGTCCCATTACAGGACAGCACCCCTGACATTGGCAGTACTGAGTGTGCTGCCCCAAGTGTCAGCCTGGTGACTCTGCACAAATCCTTGTTTGACTCAGTGACAGGGCTACCACTGGGCCAGGGGTCAATCTAAAGATTAAATACCCACAACGTGAAACTTTTCCTTTCTAATTGGGTGAAGGGTAAATTGGAAAGGTGGGATGATTATGGTCAAACTGAACTGACCCTGGAGTTATGCTGTACTCCACCGCAGATCCAACAAGCTCTGAGGCCCAGTGTGTGGGAACTACTTTATGTGATGTCTTGAAGTGCTGTGGAATCTCGAAGTCCAGTGTGTGTAGTACACCCATCGCATGTTTTGAAGTTCAAGCAGAATCTTCACTGAACATCGCTGACATTCTCATTTTCCGATCCTCCCCACCCTTCCATCCTCTCCAGGTCGTTTGATGAGGATCTGCAGGAGCTGCGGACCTGCGCGGATCGGGAAATCCAGCCTGGGAAGAGCACGTGTGATTTTAACCGGGAGAGTCCGGTGGTTAAATTATCCAATCAGGACACCGGCAATGTACGGACGCCCCCGCAATTCCTTTATGACCTTCCAGGATCCAGGATCCCATTGGATTTAAACCAGGACCTTTTGGCTGCTAGGCCCACGACAAACTTTAACCATGACCTTTCACCCACTGGAGCCTCGCTTATGATGGACTCGAATAAGCCTCCTCCTCCTCGGGACTGCGCGGACGATACTGGTAAAAGCTTTTTTATATTGGGGGGATCCCAATCCACCTGAGAGGAATGGCAGTGATCAGCTTGATGGTTTGCAATGTGTTGATTGGTCAGTGTTGGGGGAGGGTGGTGGGGGTATAAGCTTCCTCCAGCTCCCTCTGAATCTTCCCTCAGGACGTGGCGAACAACATATTTGAGCGCAGCTTCTCCCAGCTCAGCCTAATGGCATTCCTCAGCTTTCATCCTTCCCACCATTTCTCCAGCCTCTCTGAACTAAAGCTGGAACATCACGGGCAGTGTGCACCTTGGCCATCCGTGTCATGCCAACCTGGAACTGGCTGGGTGCCACTGGACAGTGCCATCCATGTCTCTGACCACCCAGGGGCTCCTATTTCTGAGTTCCCCCGCCCTGGCATGACCATCGCACCTGGTGTCCTTTAATGGGGACCCACCGTCTCCCTGGTGTGCCAGCGGGTCGGTGAATACCGGGAGCCAGGTGAACCTGGCTGAGACCTGGAAATGCATGTTTAAATCTACATTTGGTTCAGACCCTGGCTGGGGCTGGGGACCACAGGCCTCAATCTGAACCATCTTTCAACCTCGACTTGTTCCTAATGCTAGTGATGTGGTCTAGAGCTACACACCAGCTCTGTTCACTCATCCCAGTCCTTCTCCTCCAGCTAACAGTTGAAAGGTTAAAATGGCACGGCCAATTTCATTTCACCTGTCTATGAAGCAGGACTGGGATATTAAGTTAAAATCTGCCACATTGGAGGAACCAATCCAGTACTTTGCAAACACCAAGGAGATAGTACGTCATTTGGTGAGGTTTTGAGGTTTGGTGTCTGTGTGTATTTGATTAAATTCTGCCGTAGCGGATTAAATATTGTTGAATTATTATTGAACCAGCCTCGGTGGCTTTAATCCAGGGGCTGTAACACACTAGTACAGAACAGGGTGTCTTACTCACTGATGCTTTCAGCTTGCAGGTAAGGAGCACATTGGGAAAGGACTTTGTTAATCTATTTCTTTTTAAGTAAGGATCTATTTTAACCCCAGCAGTGGCTCAGTCGATAAGTGTACTGCTGGGCTTGGTACTCACCCTTATTGACCAAAAGGCCCCAGGTTCAGTCACTGGTCTGCGCTGATCTCAGGCAGCAAGGTGAGTTCAGGGGTTACAGGGACCCCCGTGATTCTGAGCAGGAATCAGCCAGTGACCCTCCACACCCCACCACACTTCCTGTTCCCTGGTATCTGTTTGAGCCGTTCTTCAGCAGACTGTTAACGGCATGCAGTCTGTCACACACAGCATCACCCCACCCTCACGTCCTGGTGTCGAGAAAGTGAGCCAATTCATTTGTTAAATTTACAGACGGCCTGGTTCAATCAAGGAGGATCTTTAAGGAGATCTTTCTTGGTGCTCAGCAGAAATTTATTCCGATGGTTAAAAAGGACAGTAGGAAGAGAGGTAATAAGCCGTGGATAACGAAGGAGGTGAAGGAAAGTGTTAAATTAAAAGCGGAGGAATTTAGAGTAGCTAAGAGCAGTGGGCGAGAAGAGGATTGGGAAAGGTTTAAATGTCAACAAAGATTGACAAAGAAGTTGATAAAGGAGGGTAGGAGAAGCTATGAGGCTGGGCTAGCACTTAATATAAAAAAGGATAGCAAGAGTTTTTATAAATATATAAAAAGGAAGAGGCTGGCTAGGGTGAATGTTGGTCCTTTAGAGGATGAGAAAGGGGAGCTAGTGGTAGGGGATGGGGATATGGCGAAGGTCTTGAATAACTTTTTTGTTTCTGTCTTCACGGAGGAGGACGTGAATAATTTGCCGGGTGTTAGCGATGGAAAGGTGGTAGGAATGGAGGGTCTTAATGACATTACTGTTACTAGAGAGGTGGTGCTCGACAGACTGGAGGGGCTGATTGTGGACAAGTCCCCAGGACCGGATGGAATGCATCCGAGGGTTCTGAAAGAAATGGCGGAGGTGATAGTGGATGCCTTGGTGGTTATTTTCCAGACGTCGCTGGATTCTGGGGAAGTGCCGGAAGATTGGAAAACGGCTAATGTTACGCCGTTGTTTAAGAAGGGTGCCAGGCAAAAGGCGGGGAATTATAGGCCGGTTAGTTTAACGTCTGTGGTAGGTAAAATGTTAGAATCCATCATTAAGCAGGAAATTGCGAGGCATCTTGAAGGGAATTGCTTGATAGGGCGGACGCAACACGGTTTCATTAAAGGGAAGTCGTGTCTGACAAATTTACTGGAGTTCTATGAGGATGTGTCTAGGGCAGTGGATAGAGGAGAGCCGGTGGATGTGGTCTTTCTGGATTTTCAGAAGGCGTTTGACAAGGTACCTCACAAGAGGTTATTGCAAAAGGTCAGGGGACATGGAGTTGGGGGTAGGGTGTTAGCGTGGATAGAGGATTGGTTGTCAAATAGGAGGCAGAGAGTGGGGGTCAATGGGTGCTATTCGGATTGGCGGATGGTGACTAGTGGGGTGCCCCAGGGGTCGGTGCTGGGGCCTCAGCTATTTACCATTTATATAGATGATCTGGAGGAGGGAACCGAGTGCAGGGTGTCGAAATTTGCTGATGACACCAAGATTGGGGGAACGGCAAATTGTGCGGAGGGTGTGGAGAGTCTGCAGAAGGATCTAGATAGGCTGGGCGAATGGGCCAGGAAATGGCAAATGGAATTTAATGTTGGCAAGTGTGAGGTGGTCCACTTTGGTAGGAAGAATGGTAGGAAGGACTATTACTTACGTGGCGAAAAACTGCAGCAGGCGACGGTGCAGAGGGACCTCGGGGTCCTTGTGCATGAGTCGCAAAAACCCAGCTTGCAGGTGCAGCAGGTGGTCAGGAAGGCGAATGGGCAGTAGGACTAGGGGGCACAGCCTCAAGATAAAGGGGAGGCGGTTTAGAACGGAGTTGAGGAGGAACTTCTTCACTCAAAGGGTGGTGAATCTCTGGAATTCTCTGCCCGTTGAAGTGGTGGAGGCTGCCTCGCTAAATATTTTTAAGAAGCGGGTTGATGGGTTTTTGATAAGAGAAGGGATTAAGGGTTATGGGGAGAGGGCGGGAAAGTGGAACTGAGCCACGACAGATCAGCCATGATCTTATTGAATGGCGGGGCAGGCTCGAAGGGCTAGATGGCCTACTCCTGCTCCTATTTCTTATGTTATGTTATGTTATGAATCAGGAACCAGAGAGTTTGCATTGATGTTTCACCTTTCGTATCCTCAGATTGTCCCAGTGAGCTACCCTTTTGAAAAGGCAGTAACTGTTATTATGTAGGTGAACACAGTGGGCAATTTTGTATGTACCACAGATGGCAGATGAGCTTAAAATGGTGCCATTTGTTTTGATGGTGTCGGTGAAGAAAGGATGCGAGTCAGGATATTGAGTGGTATCTTCAGATACACTGTGGAATTTTTAATGTGCGTGCGAGCAAACTCAGCTCAGCAATGCGGCCTACCCTCGGCACTGTGTTGAAATGTCAACCTCAATCATCACCAGCTTTCTTCTGACCTGCCACTGAAATTGCAGTGAAACTCAATCCATACACTCTTATGCTACTGAACGGGGTTTCCACTGAAGTGCTCCTGCTGTGGAAATTTCTAGAATATGTAATCCATGACCTGGAATATGTAGCCAAGTCTTCAACCAACGACCTTCCGAGGCAGGATTGTTATCAATGGAACCAGATTGAAACCTGAAAGCGTTTCAGTCCTGGTGGATTCTGGACAAGGACTGTTGCTGTATCACTCGTGTAACTTGCCTCACTTCAGTGGCATAGCAGCAGATTGCTGCTGCTTTAAGGTGCACTGTAGCGTGTTGGCTGTGTAATGCCATCTATTTAAACTATGGCGTCCACCAATTATTTATCAAAAAGCTGTGGTCACTGTTGTTGGCGTACCCGAGGTGACCGTACTGTCAGGAGAACTCAGACAAAAAAAGACTCATGAAGCCAGTGTTTCTTATCGAAATACGTAACCTTATTAAACCAGCAGCTGCTAGGAGATCATCAGAGGGTCGAGTCAGCTCTCAGGTGGAGCAGCCAGACCTCTCCGAATAGATCCGACCTTTACAATTCTAAACAGAACAATTATAGGTTTTCTTAACAATCATTTCTGCCTTACATTAACTTAAAATCTTTTATACACAAATATCAATCATAATCCATGTCACGCACCTCAACCAACTGCATCTCACCATCCAGCATAATGATATTTCATTTGTCCATTAAATCCAGACGCTAATTCCCATCATAGCTAAAGTCACCTCCCCGTTGCCAAGTTACCCTAAATGCTCACTGGGGTATCAAAGTAACTGTTCCCACCGGATAGACGCATGATCCCACATCTGGGCACATTTCCATCCTAAGGCTGGACAATGAATACACCAATTCATAAAGTTACAATATGTGTTCCCGCATAAGAAACTTTCTGATATGAATTTTGCTAACAATTTTCCTACAGTTTTGGCTCTGAATATTCACCTTGCAGTGATTTGCCTTCGGCTAAAGTGAACAATAATTCATACAATACTTGAAATACATTTAAAATATCAGCATATATATTTTAAATCATATTTACTTGTTTAATTCTCTTACCATATTCAATGGTGTGTAACCTATTCTCTTGCTAGCTAACAATCTTGTTTTAAGAATCATTAACTCTTTGCTACTAATTCTGTCAGCGTCTTAAGGTTTACTGTCTAAAAACCTTATTAACTGGTTAGAAATTTCCCACATCAGTCATGCATCATTCTGGTGCTTCTTAAACTCGGGGAAAGAAATATATTTAATTCTCTCTTATTGTAAAGTAGAAGGGGATTTTCACAGCAACTTCATTGCAGTGTTAATGTAAGCCAATTTGGGACACTAATAAACTTAAATAGTAAGCTTGCACTGACTTTAAGAAGACAAATGGTTAAGGCAGGTGTCATGGTGGCACAGTGGTTAGCACTATTGCCTCACAGCGCCAAGAACCCGGGTTCAATTCCAGTCTTGGGTGATTGTCTTGTATGGAGTTTGTATATTCTCCCCATGTCTGCGTGGGTTTCCTCCAGGTGCTCCAGTTTCCTCCCAAAGTCCAAAGATGTAGGGGTTAGGTTGATTGCCCATGCTAAATTGCCCCTTAGTATCAGGAGGATTAGCAGGATAAATATGTGGGGTTACAGGAATAGGGTCTGGGTCGGATTGTGGTCGGTGCAGACTCGATGGGTTGAATGGCCTCCTTCTGCACTTCAGAACTCTATAATGATGCGCCAACCTCACCCTCTCATCAATAAAGAGAGAAACTCTGATTATAACTCATGAGTAGTTACTTTTTTCAAAAATTAAACCAATATTAATTGACAGTTGGTTTATAAATCTCATTAGTGGCTTATCCAGAGTTCTTTACAAAATATACGTCAGAAATGCTCTCCAGAAAATGCTGAGGTCCTATCTGATAACAACACCTTGCTGTACAGCACTATTTTTACCTGAACCTGTGCGATGTACAAAGTGTATTTACATGGAGGGTATCTGAATGACCTTCTGGAATAATCTATGAACCTTCCCCTGTTGTAAACGTGCTGCAGTGAAGTTCAGTGCAGCAGCAACCAGAAAGAATACAGTCTGAAAAACTCGAGGTGTTTGTACCTGGTATACACACAGACAAGATGCTGAAGGGTACGGAGAGGGTGTGTTAAGGCACCAGTATTATAAAAGCTTTATGTAAAACAATCTATTGGTAGTTTTTGTTCATTCGTGACAGAATTTCCCAGTGGCACAATAGTTAGCACTCCTGCCTCACAGCGCCAGGGACCCAGGTTCAATTCCCAGCTTGGGTCACTGTCTGTGTGGAGTGTGTATCTTTTCCCCATTTCTGCGTGCGTTTCCTCGAGGTGCTTCCTCCCACAGTCTGAAAGACATGTTGGTTAGGGGCATTGACCTGAAAGGACCTCAGAGTGTGGAGACTAGGGGAATTTCACAGTAACTTCATTGCAGTGTTAATGTAAGCTACTTGTGACACTAATAAATAAACTTTTTCTCCCCCCTTTTTGTTACAAAGCACTTGTCCCAGCTACAGTCATCTCCTGTGAGTAAAATGACTCTGTGGACAAAGTGCTTCTTAATTCCTGCTTAGGCAGATATTTATCAAGTATGCTATGCATACATTTATCTAGATGAATTATAAATAGATGTAGTCAAGTGTCTCCATTTAAATGATAAACTCACACTCAAGCCTCCTGGGACCAATCTCCACCCCTCCCCCACTCCACCTTGTCACATCAATTTCCATCACCACAGCTCCCAGCTCTGACTACAGTAACTTTATTGTAACAGATTGCAGGAACCCCCAACCTCCCCCTCACCCCACCCCCCCCCCCCCACCTGCTGTTCATTTGATGTTTGATTAGTTAATTTGATCCCATTTTGTTTTAAAGTATAAATAATCTGAAGCATATGTTGCCGGTGCACTTTATACTCAGCATGTAAGTAAATTATAGAATCTTTATGGTGCATTAGGAGACTATTCGGCCCATTGAATCTGCCGTAGCTCTCTGAAACAGCATTCTAGCTAGTCCCACTCTCCTGCCTTATCCCCTTAACCTTGCACGTTCTCCCTTTTCAGATAACAATCCAATTCCCTTTTGAATACCTCGACTGAACCTGCCTCCCTCTCAGGAAGTTCATTTCAGACTCCAACCACCCTCTGGGCGTAACAACAATTCCTCACGTCATTTTTACTCCTTTGCCAATTATTTGGAATCTGTGCCCTCTAGTTGTTGGTGTACTCTCTCGAGAGATCAGTTTCTCCCTATTTACCCTGTCTATAACCTTCAGGGTCTTGTTTATCTTGATCGGGTCTCCTCTCAGCCTCCTTTCCTCCAAGGAAAACAGTCCCAACCTCTCCAATCTACCCTCATACCTTCAGTTCCTTGTCCCTGAATCATTTCTGTGAACCTCCTCTGTACTTGTTCCCATGCCTTCACATCCTCCCTCAAGTAGGGTAATCAGAACTGGATGCAGTCTCCAGATGACACCCAACAAGTGTCTTATACAAGTTCAACATGACCTCCTTATTCTTATACTCAATACCCTGAGTAATAAAGCTAACGATATTGTATGTTTTATTGTGAGAAGCCTCACAACATCAGGTTAAAGTCCAACAGGTTTATTTGGTAGCACGAGCTTTCAGAGCACTGTTCCTTCATCAGGTGAGTGGCTCACCTGATGAAACTGCACATGTTTTATGGGGCCCGCCTGGATCATAAATTTTGCATCTTGAATTTGGCTAGGGATAAGCCTGATAGGCTTCACTTCAGGTATGATTCATATGACCCACCAGGGAGCTTTTATCAAACAAAGTTTTTTTTAAGAATGTCATTAACATTGTTAGAATTTATTGCTAAAACATATTTATTGCCAAAACATTGTTTTGGTGTTGTTTGTAATTGTTAGAATTTATTGCCAATATTCTTACGATTACAAACAACACCAAAACAACCACGATAATGTATAACCTTTAACAAATATAGGAGCTGTCCCAATCCAACCAATCCCATATATAGGACCCTTCAAGCAGGTTTAATACAGCATAGACTATTTCTCACATGATACTGAAGTTGAGTCCTTTGGATGAAGCCTGCAGTTCTCTGGATAGATTCAGAACAGTTTGAAGTCAGAACATCTTCCCAAATCAGCAGGGATTCTAGGCAATCTACCAACCCAATTCCAGCACCACTCCTTCAGTAAGACAGAATTTCCAAAATCAGGGAGAGAGAGAGAGATTTCTTTTCAGCCTGCTGTCCCTTCTAAAACTCAATTCAAACTGCAACTCCAAACTGAAAACTAAAAAAAAATCCAATCATCTGACCTACCTACAATGCAGAGTCATTAACATCCCAGTAAAAATAAACAACCCCCCCCACCCCCGCTTAAGCAGCAATAAAAAGACTCCTCCAGACAAACTGGTGCCATAATGACATCAGTTAAGGCTGTGAGCTGGGAAACACTGACTGTAAGAGCTGCATAGACCATGATTCTAAAATAAAACATTTCTTAAAGGTACACACTCTCTCCAGACGCCTCGTGAATTTGAATAGATCTGACAGATCTCCTCTCAATCTTCTCCTCTCCAGGGGAGAACAGCCTCAGGTCCATCAATCTGTGCACATAACTGAAGCCTATCATCCTCAATGCTACCGTAAATCATTTCTTGACCTTGCTCAAACCTTCACATCCTTCCATCGAGGCTGAACCGGTGTTTAAGAAGGTTCATAACTTGTTTTCCTTGATAGCCCTTTTGCATAAAGCCCAGCTTTCGGTATATTTTGTTAACTGTTTTCTCAACCTGTCCTGCCACGTTCAAAGCTTTATTATTTACCCGATCCCCTCTGCTCTTGCATTCCCTTCAGAGTTGTACCCTTTATTTTATGCCATCTTTTGTTCTTCTGACCGAAACCTATCACTTCACATTCCTCTACATTAAATTTCATCTACTATGTGCCTGCCCGTTCCAGCAGCCTATCAATATACCATGAAGTCAATTTCTAAAAATTAATTTGTGGGAGGTGGGCATTGCAGGCTGGGTCAGCATTTATTGGCCATCCCCAATTGCTCTTGAGAAGGTGGTTGTGAGCTGCCTTCCTGAACCACTATGATCACTGAGGGATAGGTATCCCCACAGTGGTGTTAGGAAGGGAGTTCCAGCATTTTGACCTGGTGACTGTGAAGAAATAATGATATAGTTCCAATTCTTGGAGGGGAATTTGCAAGTGGTGATGAACCCATGTATCTGCTGCTTTTGTCCCTCTAAGTGGTAGTGGTTGTGAATTTAGAAGGTGCAGTGAATCTTGTAGGTGATACACACCGCTGCCACTGTGTGTTGGTGGTGGAGGGATTGAATGTTTGTGAATGGCGGCCTATCAAGTAGGCTGCAGTGTCCTAGATGGTGTCAGGTTTCTTGGTTGTTGTTGGAGCTGCACTCATCCAGGCAAGTGGAGCAGATTTCATCACGTTCCTGACTTGTGCCTTGTAGATGGTGGACAGGCTTTGGGGAGTCAGGATGTGAGTTACTCACTGCAGGATTCCTGGCCTTGACCAGTTATTGTAACCATTGTGTTTATATGGCTGGTTCAGTTCAGTTTCTGGTCAATGATAACCTTCCATGATGTTGATATTCGGGGGGGGTGTTTGACGATGGGAATACCATTGACTGTCAATGAATGATGACTACATCATCTCTTGTTGGAGATGGTCACTGCCTGGCCCACGTGGCATGAATGTTACTTGCCACTTGTTAGTCCAAGTCTGGATACTGTCCAGATGTTGTTGCATTTGGACATGGAAGTATTGTGAACTATAAGGAGGATAGCAGTCAAAATGTTGCATCATATTCAGTGTTGAAATTGTGTCCTGTACAGCCAGGTCTAAGTTATTAGTATAAAATATTAGCTCCACCATATGTGCGTGAATCTATTCAGACAACATAATAAGTGTCGTCTTAGAGATTTTACTGTAACTGGTTACCCCCCTGCACTTCAGTCATTTCCGATCCCTCAGGAATCCTGGAATTCATGAGCAATGGCTTCCCAGACTTTGTAACTTCCTGCACTGGGAGCTGGACATGGATTCTATGACAAGTCAGCGTACAATAGTCAGCTATGATCACTATATTGATAGAGCAGACGCAGCACGGTTTCGTTAAGGAGAAGTCGTGTCTGATGAATTTATTGGAATTCTATGAGGATGTATCTAGTGCGGTGGATAGAGGGGAACCGGTGGATGTGGTGTTTCTCGATTTTCAGAAGACGTTTGATAAGGTGCCGCACAAAAGGTTGTTACAGAAGGTTAGGGGGCATGGAGTTGGGGGTAGGGTGTTAGCGTGGATAGGGGATTGGCTGTCAAATAGGATGCAGAGAGTGGGTGTCAATGGGTGCTATTTGGATTAGCGGTTGGTGACTAGTGGAGTGCCCCAGGGATCGGTGCTGGGGCCTCAGCTATTTACCATTTATATAGATGATCTGGAGGAGGGAACCAAGTGTAAGGTGTCGAAATTTGCTGATGACACAAAGGTAAGTGGAATGGCAAATTGTGCGGAGGGTGTGGAAAGTCTGCAGAGGAATCTAGATAGGCTGAGCGAGTGGGCGAGGACCTGGAAGATGGAATACAACGTTAGCAAGTGTGAGGTTATCCACTTTGGTAGGAATAATGGTAGGAAGGACTATTACTTACAGGGCGAAAAACTGCAGCATGCTACGGTGCAGAGGGACCTGGGGGTCCTTGTGCATGAGTCGCAAAAACCCAGCCTGCAGGTGCAGCAGGTGGTCAGGAAGGCAAATGGGATGCTGGCCTTCATCGCGAGGGGGATTGAATATAAAAGTAGGGAGGTCTTGCTGTAACTGTACAGGGCACTGGTGAGGCCGCAGCTGGAGTACTGTGTGCAGTTCTGGTCGCCGCACTTGCGCAAGGATATTTTGGCCTTGGAGGGAGTGCAGAGGAGGTTCACTTGGCTGATACTGGAGTTGAGGGGGTTGAGCTATGAGGAGAGGCTGAATAGACTGGGCTTGTACTCGTTAGAGTTTAGAAGGATGAGGGGAGATCTCATTGAGACGTATAAGATAATGAAAGGGATGGATAGGGTAGAGGTGGAGAGGTTCTTCCCACTCAGAAAGGACAGCAGGACTAGAGGGTACAGCATCAAGATAAGGGGGGGGCAGTTTAGAACGGAGTTGAGGAGGAACTTCTTCACTCAAAGGGTGGTGAATCTCTGGAATTCTCTGCCCGTTGAAGTGGTGGAGGCTACCTCGCTAAATATATTTAAGACGCGGGTAGATAGGCTTTTGGTAGGCAAGGGGATTAAGGGTTCTGGGGAGAAAGTGGCAAAGTGGAACTGAGCCACTTCAGATCAGCCATGATCTTATTGAATGGCGGGTCAGGCTCGAGGGGCTAGATGGCCTACTCCTGCTCCTGTTTCTTATGTTCTTATGTTCTATTCGAAGAGAGCTGGCTTTGCAGAAGCTACTTAAACTCCAGGTAGATTGGGAGCCAGTGATTAATTCCCTGGGATGAAAAGGGAAAGTTGAAAAAGAAAAAGCAGAGAGTTTGACTTTTCCAGAATTCTGTTGCTAATTGATTTTGAGAATGGCAAAGATGGTCCCCTTCTAAAATGTTGAGCAGGATAAACCAGGGAATTATATGTCTGTTAATTCTAATTTGTTGGTTCAACTACTTGAATCCATGATAGTTATTAAACACTTGGAGAAACCTGAATTAACTGGGAGCTGAAACGTGCTAAAGTGGGCAATCTGATTGCTGGTATTGCCCTCCCTGTCATAAACTTCACCGAGGAAAACAGACAAAGCAGATCAATGACCTCAACGTCCTCCCTTCCAGACAGGCAGCAGGAAATGTGGCTCAAATAAAGGGGCAACTACTTACCTACTTTCCTGCTCCTACAGACTGTATCTCCCATAGCCACCACTATGGTCCACACATCCACAGACAAGCTGTTCAGTGACCCAAAGGAGTTCCTCTTGATAGGAGCCAGGGAAACATTGCCTAGTCTCTCATTTGCTTCACGACTGGCATCAGAGACTGCAAAGCCCTCATGTGGGAGTAGCGATAAAGCCAAATGCATACTGTCAACAGTGACTGCAGAGACAACATCCCAAAACAGTGAGACATCGGGAATACCCTGCACTATCAGGGATGTACAATCCTGAAGATCAAAAGATCTTCAACTCTTTAGTCAGAGTCTGCGTGAAGCAGTAGCGAGAGAATGTGTAGCAACATGACCAGAGAGAAGAGCAGACTTGATGAATTACACAGAATTCATTGAAGAAATACAATGGATGAGATTTAGACAGATTTTCAAAGAACATCTGACGAGATTCCACGTAAAAAAAAACTTAAGATATTGGCAGCATGGTGGTTAGCACTGCTGTCTCACAGTGTCAGGGACCCGGTTCGATTCCTGGTTTGGGTTACTGTGTGGAGTTTGCACGTTCTCCCCATGTCTGCGTGGGTTTCTTCTGGGTGCTCCAGTTTCCTCCTACAGACGTTCTGGTTAGGTTGATTACTTGGTGTCCTAAGATGTGTAAATTAGCGGGGTAAATATGTGGGGTTACAGGGATAGGGTCTGGGTGGACTCCTGCATTTTAGGGATTCTATGATTCTAACTGGAACTTGGGGAAATGTGGTATATGAAGATGAGAGTTGAGCTAAGAGAATCACAAACTGGATGAAGGGATGTAATCTGTCTTTAAATAACAACAATGGTGAATTGTTCTATACTGACCTCTTGTGGTTCCCATGTCCAGCTCTGAGAAATCTACAAAGTCCAAAGCTGATTTCGTAAATCAATCTCTATTTGATTGGTGCTCACCAGGACTTATGTTCGGGTTACGCTTGTGTGTTGTGTAGCGTGGGACTTGAGTTGGGGGTGACAGAGTACTGTCTCCAGAGAATCTGATGAGTTTTTAATGTGCTTTGACCATTATTTATTTGCTCGAGCTCAGATGTGACCAGTTATTGAGTTCAATTTGGTTCCATAATTTGCCATGATGGGATTTAAACTTGCCATCTGTAAAATACTAGCCCAGTGTCATAACCACCCCACTGCTGTAGCAATGGGATGAGTATCCCTCCCTGCTCATTGCTGTTATTCTGATGTAATTTTAGAATGCTTGAACATGCCATTCTCTTTTGCACCTCTCTTGCACCTACACTTCCTGTAAGACTTTAATGTATCCTACACAATGGAAGTGCCAGCCGTATGTGTTTCTGTCCCTGCAGCGATCTCATTGCTTCTGCTTCTAATGCCCCCCAGCCCCAGGTTGGGTGGGAGGGGATTATTCGATCTGCACATTGAAACACACTGATAGTCAGTGTGATTAACACTTTGAATTGGGTCTGAATTCTGAATTAACCAACTTGCTTTATTGATACAGATTATACCAATCAGACACGTAGAAGCCACCATGTCTGTTAACCAAACAGGAATGGTACGAGAGTATTTACCAAGTCTGTCACAAGTTCCTGCTTTGATTTTGGCCCAGTTTAGCCCACGTTGACCCTTCTCATGGTCTAGCCTTTCTCTCGATCTCCCAGGCTGGAGGCTTAACTATCCCATTGACCTTCAAACTCTTGAGATTGCATTATTAATGCTTGTCATTTCCTTGGACTGGGTCTCCCGTTTTCTGGTTGAATGAGCCACAGGTGAAAGATGTTTCTATCAAATGGACTCTTCCTGGATTATAGCACTTTTAAAGCTGTGCAGAATTGAAAATCAAAGTCATCTCCTTGGTGTATGATCCATTGGAGCCCATCTTAGACCCATCTCAGCCTTGGGTTAACAATTAAGAGGACAATATACAAATATATATATTCACAGTGTGAGTCTGTCTCTACATATACACAGTGACGTACATCGTGATGAAATCTAATATCAGAATTCAAGAGGAACCTTAAGGGATTGAGGGTTGGGCAATAAATGCTGGCCCAGCCAGCGACACCCATGTCTCATGAATGAATAAAAAACAAATAGCTACAGTAAATCTGTAAAATACGCAACAGTATACATTGACGTATGTAGCGTGACCTCTAAAGAAAAGATTTATATGTTACAACTTCAAGATGTCCCAAAGTGCTTCATAGTCAATGAAATACTTTTGAAAAGAGATTAGGCTCCGTGGTTCATGAGGAAAAATAGGAGCAGATTTTGAGAGGCGAAATGACCTCAGGAGCATTTTCTGATCTGTGTCTGTTTGGAACAATAAATGAGGCAAAAAGAATATTGGAGTTAGTCAGTGATGTAAGGAATATCTCACAACAGGTGGAGATGCACTCGGAATGACAGGGGAGTCAATTCAGTTGTCACGTTCCATTTTGGAATAAATAAGAACATAACATAAGAACATAAGAAATAGGAGCAGGAGTAGGCCATCTAGTCCTTCAAGCCTGCCCCGCCATTCAATAAGATCATGGTTGATCTGTCGTGGCTCAGTTCCACATTCCCGTCCTCTCCCCATAACCCTTAATCCCCTCGCTTATCAAAAAGCCATCAACCCACGTCTTAAAAATATATAGCGAGGCAGCCTCCACCACTTCAACGGGCAGAGAATTCCAGAGATTCACCACCCTTTGAGTGAAGAAGTTCCTCCTCAACTCCATTCTAAACCGCCCCCCCTTTATCTTGAGGCTGTGTCCCCTAGTCCTGCTGTCCTTTCTGAGCGGGAAGAGTCTCTCCACCTCTATCCTATCCATCCCATTCATCATCTTATACGTCTCAATGAGATCTCCCCTCATTCTTCTAAACTCTAACAAGTACAAGCCTAGTTTATTCAGCCTCTCCTCATAGCTCAACCCCCTCAACTCTGGTATCAGCCTAGTAAACCTCCTCTGCATTCCCTCCAAGGCCAAAATATGCTTGCGTAAGTGCGGCGACCAAAACTGCACACAGTACTCCAGCTGCGGCCTCACCAATGCCCTATACAGCCTAACTTCAACAGGAACAGGGAGAATGCCCTATTCTTCAGAGCGTCAAGAGTTAGGCTGGAAGTGGAAAAACAGGCTCAATAATCTCTGGATTATTGTCCAAGGAATGTGTAAACTGGCTAGGAGAGCGGGGAGATCAGGAGAATTAACATGTAGCAAACAGCTGGTGCAGGGAAGAAAGGTTCTTTTTCATAGGATACAGACACCAGTTCTGGAACAGGAAGGGATAGGGTGGGGATTCCATCTGACCCAGGATGGGACCTGTATCCAAACAGAAAAGGGAAATAGGGAAGTGGCAAAGGCTTTGAAATGAGTAAGTGGAGCAGGGATCTACAAGAACTGTAAGCAAAACAGAACAGGTCAGAAGAACATGTCAAAGAATAAAGTAAAGGAGAACATTGTTGGCAAGGGAATAAATAGAGATATAAAACTGGAGTCTAATTGAACATAAAGGGAGAGGAAATCCTATTAAAAATGATTTCAAATGTCCGTACAGCAAAGGCATATTGTGTCCACGATAAAATGGGGGATTTGGAGACAATCAAAAGTCAGGAGAAAGCAGACATTATGGGAATTATAGAGGCACTACTGTAAAAAAAAATGCAGGGCTAGAAGTAAACATTTCCGGAATAGCATACTTGGAAAAGATAAAGAGGGAAATGGATATACGGGAATACTTTCTAACCCAGTACATAAAAAGTTCAACAAAAGGATATTCACTCTTAGATCTAGTGATGGGGAATGAAGCAGGACAGATAAGAGAACTTAAAGTAGGGGAACATTTAGGCAATAGTGACCCCAATAAAATAAGCTCTGAGATGATGATAGTGAAAGGCATTAGTGCGAGGGAAATCAAGTTAAGGGTTTGGAGAAGAGCTAATCTGGACGGGCTGGGAGTAGAACTTGGGAAAATAAAATGAGCAAGTATGATATACATCAACAATTATTCAAAATAAAGTGTTCAACAGAGTGCCAGACAAATAATTCTGCTAAAAGGAGAGCAAAAAATGAACACTAGTGGGACTCCATGGATGATTCACTTAGGAAAGAGGCATTCATTAGGTACATAGACAGGAGGCATGTGGAGAAAAAAGAAATAAAACGAAGTTAGGAGAAAGCCAAAGAGGAACTACAAAATTAAATAATCAAAAAACATAAACAACATAGCAAAAGGTTTACTGCCATGTCAGTAATAAAGTTAAGCTGTGATGGGAATAGGCCCATGAAACAGGATAATAACACCGGTAACAATAGAGAGATGACAGAAATATTAAATAATGATTTTGTTTTGCCATTGAGCAGGGAGAATGGACAAGTAGACGTTGCGCAGAATAATGAGATGAACAGTAAGTGATTTTAAAATGTGAAAAGGGATGTATTGAATAAACTAAACAAACTCAGAGGATAGAGCCCCTGGTCCAGATAGATTGCATTCATTAAAAGAATCTATGGAAAAAGAGCAGCTTTAATAACTCATTTATACAAGGTGTGATGGCAGAGGACTGACAGATTGCTTTTATTTAAGAACACATCCAGGGAATTGGAGAGTAGTCAGCTCGATATCAATGATAGGGAAATATGGAACCCTTACTGAAGGGGAGAATTGGAGAACATCTAGAAAGGAGAAATAGAATAATGAACAGTCAGCTTGGATCTCAATCTAGATTTGACCAAACTCTATGGGAGGTGGGGGAAGCAATAATTGAAGGATGGAGTTTGTCACTTAAATAAAGGAAACACATTTTCAGAGGTGAGAAGATGCTCTGTCACATCCCACAAAGTGGAAATGGGGACATCAGTGAACTGGCCACCAGCCTAGTCTCAGATTTCCAGTATGCTGTGGCTATCTCCACCTCCATGCTAACCCTCATTTCCAGGTAAAAATACAACAGGGTTAATTGATGAACTCAGCTTCATCTCTCAACATTCACCCCCTTTCAAAATGGCTTATTTTTTCTATAGCGCAGGATAAAGCAGTTAACACGTTTGCATGTTCCATTGGGAGTGTAGAGGGGGAGGTGTTCACGACACAGTGGTCACCGTGCAGGCAGGGTCCCCATGGGACCTTTATTGAGAGGAACAGTACAGGGTGATGGTCCTGGGACTGTTTTACGATCCAGCAGGAGGTTAATGAGGTTCCCGGAGTGGGGTTAGCAGTTATTGTAATGTGTGGCTGTGTCACACAGACGGCCGGGTTCAGAGTTATCTGAGGGTGCAGCTTTCTGTCAAATCCTGAAATTGCGCAAGTGGATTTGACGATTTAATTGCAGCCCAAATCCTAGTCGACAACAGAGGGAGATCTTTTCCTGACTCCCTGCTGCAGGGGGATCACCACCATAATTTCCCTAGGAAATCCTGGAAAACTGCAAGTCAGAAAGCTCTTGCCACTGCTCTTCCTTCAGCTCTACAGCATCAGTTTATATTCTATATAAACCTGAGCTTTCCCCCTCA
Organism: Carcharhinus amblyrhynchos; assembly: GCF_965287045.1. Taxonomy (NCBI): domain Eukaryota; kingdom Metazoa; phylum Chordata; class Chondrichthyes; order Carcharhiniformes; family Carcharhinidae; genus Carcharhinus; species Carcharhinus amblyrhynchos. The sequence continues at coordinate 103,716 of NW_027650016.1, read as the reverse complement.
CTCCCTCACAGCCTTTTTGATCCTTAAGCTTCACACAGAAGATAGTGTCCAACTGTACCAGTGGGCTCCTGAAATGCAGTAACATCAAACTCCACAACACACAGTATTTAACCTGCTCCTCATAAACCTATTCCTGAGCTTCCTTCTGGACCCCCACACACAGATAAAATTGTGTCAACAAAATTCTCTGCTACACGGCTGAGCTGTGCCAATCTGCCATTGCTGATTTGATTAAATACCTGTTAGTTACTGGTCAGAAAATCTTGTGACCTCAATCTAAAAACTAACTCAAACCTTCTCCTGATGGGATTGGTATTATGGTCTCACTGGGCTATTGAGATGGATTATGTAGTGATATACTTGCTATCAAGAGCCTAACTGGTGACTGCTCATTAAGGTTGGTCACATTAGCGCTGTGACCTGTTATAGAATTGTGCGCTGTTTACCAGAAAGGTTTGCATAACTGTGCATGAGTTAGAAAATGAGGCTGGTGAATTGACCAAACTTTTTTATTTCCCATCACTAACTGGTCTATAAGAAGGATATATACAAGTAATGTGAGGTGAATAAAACGTCTGGGCCTGATTTTCCCACCCCGTTGCATTGGTCAAGTAACGTAGCCAGGCGGAAATTTCAGTGGCAGACAAACAGTCCGACTCGCGCCTGGCATCCCCCATCTTCCCAGGCCATTAGTTGTGATGTGATCAGCAGGCGTGAGGCTGATTTAAACATTCATAGGCTTATTTAAATCTGTTTAGCAAGCCCCGGACGCAATAGTCCAGGCTCACTTAGCTTTCCTGCCTTGCTGGCAGAGGCCCTCCCCGGCGACGATCACTGATCATCCCCACTGACAGGGACCAGACGTGATGGCCTCGCTGATGGGACTGGGGTCCATTGAGGGCCCCTGGGTCGTTGGGAGCTAGGGGAGCAGTGCCAGCCTGGCACTGCCCACCAGGCAGTGCTAAGGTGGTAGGGCCTGAGGGGGTGGAGACAGGCAGGGAGGAGGTCAGAGGACGGGTGGGAAGGGGAAACTCTGCATCAGGAGGTGAAGGTGAGAGCTGGTGGGGGGTTCGGGGCTGGCAAATGGAGGGTAAGGGGGGTGGTGATCAGGAGACTGCGATCTATGGGGGTACTATGGTCATTAGGCAGGGCGGGGCATCTGTGGGAGGGTCTGTGGGGGAGTTGGTAATCAGGGATCTGTGGAGGTGCGGGGGTTAGTGATTGGTATGGCGGGTGGGGTTGATGGGTAGCCCATGTATTTTGTATGGGAGATCAGGGCACATGTGTATCACTCTGCAGAACCAGCTTCCCTGGTGAACGTAAGCTTTTCCCAACCCTCAAACCAGCCTGAAGCACCCAACTCCCAGAAATATTGACAGAGTGTGGGAAAATTGCATGTGGCAGCTCGCTGAAAAAAAACAGAATGAAACTCTCCAGTTTTCACACTTTTGTGACACTTAGACTTTTTTTACAGTGACACACAGCACCGGGTCAGTGAGGGACTCACAGTTATACACACAGCACTGGGTCAGTGAGGGACTCACAGTTATACACACAGCACCGGGTCAGTGAGGGACTCACAGTTATACACACAGCACTGGGTCAGTGAGGGACTCACAGTTATACACACAGCACCGGGTCAGTGAGGGACTCACAGTTATACACACAGCACCGGGTCAGTGAGGGACTCACAGTTATACACACAGCACCGGGTCAGTGAGGGACTCACAGTTATACACACAGCACCGGGTCAGTGAGGGACTCACAGTTATACACACAGCACCGGGTCAGTGAGGGACTCACAGTTAGACACACAGCACTGGGTCAGTGAGGGACTCACAGTTAGACACACAGCACCGGGTCAGTGAGGGACCTACAGTTATACACACAGCACTGGGTCAGTGAGGGACTCACAGTTATACACACAGCACCGGGTCAGTGAGGGACACACAGTTATACACACAGCACCGGGTCAGTGAGGGACTCACAGTTATACACACAGCACCGGGTCAGTGAGGGACTCACAGTTATACACACAGTACCGGGTCAGTGAGGGACTCACAGTTATACACACAGCACCGGGTCAGTGAGGGACACACAGTTATACACACAGCACCGGGTCAGTGAGGGACTCACAGTTAGACACACAGCACCGGGTCAGTGAGGGACTCACAGTTAGACACACAGCACCGGGTCAGTGAGGGACTCACAGTTAGACACACAGCACCGGGTCAGTGAGGGACTCACAGTTATACACACAGCACCGGGTCAGTGAGGGACTCACAGTTATACACACAGCACCGGGTCAGTGAGGGACTCACAGTTATACACACAGCACCGGGTCAGTGAGGGACACACAGTTATACACACAGCACCGGGTCAGTGAGGGACTCACAGTTATACACACAGCACCGGGTCAGTGAGGGACTCACAGTTATACACACAGCACCGGGTCAGTGAGGGACTCACAGTTATACACACAGCACCGGGTCAGTGAGGGACTCACAGTTATACACACAGCACCGGGTCAGTGAGGGACTCACAGTTATACACACAGCACCGGGTCAGTGAGGGACTCACAGTTATACACACAGCACCGGGTCAGTGAGGGACTCACAGTTATACACACAGTAGCAGCGGAAATGTAACCAGCTAATTCTGTATTCCATATAAATGTGTGACCAAATGTTTCAGCTAAAAAAGCCCCTGACAAATTTAACCATTTGCTGTCACGTGCTCCGCTATGCAGCAGTTATGTTACCTGTGCTGTGAGCGTTTTGACCCGCTTGCTGATCAGGATGTGGAGTAGCTTTATCTTCTCCCAGAAACACTGGGATCAGTATTGCACTCCTTGCTGGCTAAGCCCACAGCACAGATCGGAGTTTAAATCCTGAGCATGCACTCACCAGGGAGAACACGGACTATATAAAAAGGTACATAGTATAATGAAGCGTGGCTCACCCGGGAAAGGACGGCCATTGTTCCAGAAGCTTTGTACACACTTCAAATTGTGTCCATGGCTCAGGAACATTGTGAAATCGTGCTGATTGTGATGTGAGGATGTGTAACAGGACCGAGTTCACAGGATGTGGAGAAAGTGTATAGTGCAATTGTTTGCAACAGTTTCGCTGGAACATGGAGTCACCATCCTGCATTAATCAGAGCTTAGCTCTCTAGGTCCCACCCCACAGGTTGAACCAAGATTATGTTTTGATTGTGACTAATATCTGAGGCAGGAAGTTTAAGGGTGGCCTTAAAGAGAAGCAACAAGTGGAAAGGAATATGTTGGGAGTTCCAGTGTTGATGGTACAGTGATATTTTATGGACAGGAGGGAGGGGGAGTTTATTCTCCTCTTGCAACTCATCCATAAACAGCTGTTTTAGATTTTGATTTCCCTCTTTATAAGCAGTGTCTTGTATTCCCAAATCCTCAGTTTTGATATGATCCAATTTCTATTGTTAACTCCACGGCAAACTTGAGATAGGGTAAACTCAGAGGGTTAGTTTATTTTATGCACACTAAAAAGGTGTGAAGAAGGTTTGCAGTGTCTTCCCCCACCACCTTTTTTGTTTGGCATTCATACACTAAAAGCGGGACAAAGTAAAGAATGAGGTGGAGGGCAAAGACCACAGAGAAAATAAAGAATTATTGTTTCATCTGAGTCCAGAATTAAAAGTTCAATGCTGTATTCCTTCACAGGGGTTAGCAGGTTGAAAACTGATGCTGGATAATCCAGTTTTCCAGTAGAAATGATTTCTATGATAGGAACACAGAGGCAAATTAGCCTTGGATATTGTACAGAATTTGTACAGAAATTCAGAAGTTGCAGTATAAACAGTGTGGATGGAGGCCTGGCTTTCAAACTGGACCGAGACAATTTCCTGAACTGCTGCTCAGTATAGAAGTTGTCAGACTGAAGTTCGCAGCTCCACAAGACACTAATGGGGTCCACCAGCTTGTGAAGAAGAGGGAATTCATGTGACTCCCACCTCTCCACTTTGGTATTGATAGAGGCTGTATATTCCTCAATCTGGATTCTTGAGCCATTACAGATTTCAAAAATAAGTTTCAGCGTCCTTGGTCTGAGCAGACCGGCAGTCTCCGTTAGCCAGGCCTGGCTGAGGAAACGTAAATGGCCTTTGAACAATTCCCTGTGGAAGTTGGACTGACTGGATTGTTAGAGTATTTTCAGGAATAATGAGCTTTCCTGAATGCCAGAAAGTCCTTTTTGTTTGAGTCAGAGCCAAAGTCAGTCACTATAATGTCTTAGTTCAGACTTTAAAATTTTATAAATTAGCCGGAACCGAATATAAATTTTATTAAAAATATAGAAGGGGGTCCTGTAAAAATGGGAGTGATGTCATAGGCATGGAGTGGTGATGCACTGGAGGCCACAAGGTTGGTGACGGTTACTTTATAACATCACGTTATATCATTTTTATTTGTTCATGGGACGTTGCAGGCTGGACCAGCATTTATTGCCCATCCCTGGGATGAGTTAAGAGTTAACCATGTTGCTGTGGATTTGGAGTCACAAGTAGGCCAAATCAGATAAGGGTGACAGATTTCCTTCCCTAAAGGATGTTTAGTGAACCAGATGGGTTTTAATGACAAATTAAGTTAACTATCAAGGAAGATTCTGAAGGAAATCGAGCATAATTTCTTGCTACAACTTCTACAATCAATTGACACTAATTCAAGCATAGAAAAAGAAATGTCCACAGTCTGTCTGGGAGATGGTAAATGTAGCAGGTTGCCCGGGTAACAGTGGGTACAGATGGTGTAGGAGAAGGTTGTGGGAGAATTGAATTTTTTTTTTGCTGGCGTGAAGCTTATAGGTGTTAGTTTTGAGCTAAAACTTATTTTTACCCAATGGACTTGAGTTTACTGTGTAGCCTTTATGACCTTGTAATGGGATCGCAAGATCTGTAAGACCGTGTACGTATGAGCATGTGTGGCAGCACTTGGTGCAAGAGTGGTCCATGTGGAATCCTGTAATGCAGTGTGCTGCAGGAAAGGCACAACTGCTATCGTCTTGCTGCTGTTGCTGGGGGTCCCAGTTGAAGCTCCTGTATGTGGTTCAGTGTGGAGTCTGCTGCTTTACCACAGCTGACCTTACTGATAACTCCTGTGAATAAGCGGGAGAATCAGGTAGCTCTGTGGCTGAGGGTCAAGGTGCCTTTTAATCACCACATGTGACACAGTGCTGGATGTTTGCTCCAGGGGGTGGGGTGGGAGTGTGGTCGGATGTTTGCCCCTGGGGGTGGGGTGGGATTGTGGTCGGATGTTTGCCCCTGGGGGTGGGGTGGTAGTGCGGTCGGATGTTTGCCCCTGGGGGTGGGGTGGGATTGCGGTCGGATGTTTGCCCCTTGGGGGTGAGGTGGTAGTGCGGTCGGATGTTTGCCCCTGGGGGTGGGGTGGGATTGTGGTCGGATGTTTGCCCCTTGGGGGTGGGGTGGTAGTGTGGTCGGATGTTTGTCCCTGGGGGTGGGGTGGTAGTGCGGTCGGATGTTTGCCCCTGGGGGTGGGGTGGGATTGTGGTCGGATGTTTGCCCCTTGGGGGTGGGGTGGTAGTGTGGTCGGATGTTTGTCCCTGGGGGTGGGGTGGTAGTGTGGTCGGATGTTTGCCCCTGGGGGTGGGGTGGTAGTGCGGTCGGATGTTTGCCCCTGGGGGTGGGGTGGTAGTGCGGTCGGATGTTTGCCCCTGGGGGTGGGGTGGGATTGCGGTCGGATGTTTGTCCCTGGGGGTGGGGTGGGAGTGCGGTCGGATGTTTGCCCCTGGGGGTGGGGTGGGAGTGCGGTCGGATGTTTGCCCCTGGGGGTGGGGTGGGATTGCGGTCGGATGTTTGTCCCTGGGGGTGGGGTGGTAGTGCGGTCGGATGTTTGTCCCTGGGGGTGGGGTGGTAGTGCGGTCGGATGTTTGCCCCTGGGGGTGGGGTGGTAGTGCGGTCGGATGTTTGCCCCTGGGGGTGGGGTGGGATTGCGGTCGGATGTTTGCCCCTTGGGGGTGAGGTGGTAGTGCAGTCGGATGTTTGCCCCTGGGGGTGGGGTGGGATTGCGGTCGGATGTTTGCCCCTGGGGGTGGGATGGGAGTGTGGTCGGATGTTTGTCCCTGGGGGTGGGGTGGGAATGCGGTTAGACGTTTGCTCCCTGGGGGTGGGGTGGGAGTGCGGTCAGACGTTTGCCCCTTGGGGGTGGGATGGGAGTGCGGTCGGATGTTTTCCCCTGGGGGTGGGATGGGAGTGCGGTCGGATGTTTTCCCCTGGGGGTGGGATGGGAGTGCGGTCGGATGTTTTCCCCTGGGGGTGGGATGGGAGTGCGGTCGGATGTTTTCCCCTGGGGGTGGGATGGGAGTGCGGTCGGATGTTTTCCCCTGGGGGTGGGGTGGGGGTGCGGTCAGACGTTTGCCCCTTGGGGGTGGGATGGGAGTGCGGTCGGATGTTTTCCCCTGGGGGTGGGATGGGAGTGCGGTCGGATGTTTTCCCCTGGGGGTGGGATGGGAGTGCGGTCGGATGTTTTCCCCTGGGGGTGGGATGGGAGTGCGGTCGGATGTTTTCCCCTGGGGGTGGGATGGGAGTGCGGTCGGATGTTTTCCCCTGGGGGTGGGATGGGAGTGCGGTCGGATGTTTTCCCCTGGGGGTGGGATGGGAGTGCGGTCAGATGTTTTCCCCTGGGGGTGGGATGGGAGTGCGGTCGGATGTTTTCCCCTGGGGGTGGGATGGGAGTGCGGTCGGATGTTTTCCCCTGGGGGTGGGATGGGAGTGCGGTCGGATGTTTTCCCCTGGGGGTGGGATGGGAGTGTGGTCGGATGTTTTCCCCTGGGATTGGGGTGGATGTGAAGCTCCACTCCAGGATATGGGCACCTAGTACAGGTGGACATTTCACTGCCGCACTGAGGCGGCGCTGGGTGCTGGTGAAATGTTAAAGATGGTTGCTGGTGTTGTGTGTTGTTAGAGATGAAATGTTAAAGACATGCCCTGGATGTTCATTCAGCTGGATGTTAAACAGTACTCTCCAGGAGAGATGGTCATTTTCCCCGTCTCCTGACCAAGCTCATTCTGTATCACTGAACAAAGTTAACTGGCCACTGATTCCATTACTGTGTGTGTGTCACCTTGCTGTGTGCATGTGGCTGCAGTGTGCAAACAGCAGCAACTGTGTTTCAAAAGTAATTTATTAGAGCTGCGAACATGAAGTCACATTTCCAGCCCACATTCCATATCCAAGTATACCGTGATTATAAACAGTGCCCTAAAACACAGACCAGAACTCCAAACTTACAAGGTGCCATTTTTCCAGTGTCTGGTTGTGGGGGGGTTTCAGGGGGAGAGGGCAGTGGGGGAGGGGATTTAAGGCGAGGGTTGCTTGAGAACTGCGATTGTGAATTATTACAATTGTCATTCAGGCTATCAGTCAGTCCATGGTTATCCAGGAGCCCTGTACAAGCTGCTTAATCTTTAACATTGGTAAAACAATGATTTAAATTTGACTGAGTTAGAAACAACCTTCAGGAGTCCATACCCCATTTGCTTTGATATTAGGTCAATTTGTTGAATGATGTTTGCTCACTTCGTGAACACAATTTCTCTGCGCGTTTGTTGGTGTTAAGATAAAGCATCACTCATTAATTCCTCTCTGCACTTTGATTTGATTTATTATTCTCACATGTATTCATATACAATGAAAAATATTGTTTCTTGCACGCTATACATGCAAAGCATACTGTACATTGAGAAGGAAAGGAGAGAATGCAGAATATAGTGTTACAGTCATAGCCAGGGTGTAGCGAAAGATCAACTTAATGCAAGATAAGTCCATTCAAAAGTCTGATGGCAGCAGAGAAGAAGCTGTTGTTGATTTGGTTGGTACCTGACCTCAGACTTTTGTATCTTTTTCCAGACAGAAGGTGGAAGAGAGAATATCTGGGGTGAGTGGGATTCTTAATTCTGCTGGCTGCTTTTCCAAGGCAGTGGGAAGTGTAGACAGAGTCAATGGATGGGAGGCTGGTTTGCGTGATGGATTGGGCTACATTCACAGCTTTTCATAGTTTCTTGCAGTCTTAGGCAGAGCAGGAGCCATACCAAGCTGTGATACAACCAGAAAGAGTGCTTTCTATGGTGCATTTGTAAAAGTTGGTGAGAGTCGTAGCTGACATGCCAAATTTCCTTAGTCTCCTGCGAAAGTAGAGGCATTGATTGGCTTTCTTAATGATAACGCAGTGTGGAGGGAGCAGGACAGGTTGTAGGTGATCAGGGCGCATGTAATAAATCTTTCATAACAAGATCTTTGAAACAGCCGCTAACCGGACTCTGGGAGTTGTCAAATGGGACAGAACCCTAGCTTTCAATTAGATACTTCGCAATCTTGTGCATTCATCATTGTGTTCAGCAACTCCAGACTGTGATCTCTCTCAGCCCACTTTGTTTCTATTTCCTTGATGCATATGCAAGTCTTCGTTTTGTTTTTGACCTATTTTTGCTTTCGCACACAGCTGTTTATTGTTCTACCATTCACACCCACTCTGGACAAATCTTTTGATTCTTTAATACAATCATTACCATTCGGTTGGTCTTTTGTGCTGTGAAATTATCTATAGTTTAATCTCCTCCACCCTCCATCCTAGCCCAGATCTTCCCCCCACTTTTTTCTTCCTCCTCCCACTTTCAAACCCCTCACTTTAAACCTTCATTCATTGCTGAAGAACAGTCCTCGATCTGAAACGTTAACCCTCTCTCTCTCTCTCTCTCTTTCTTTCTTTCTCTCTCTCCACAGATGCTGCCAGCGCTCCTGATATTTTCAACATATTCCATTTTTATTGATAATAGTTCCGAACCTAATGAGTATTTCAATGGGGATAACTCCTGAACCAGTTAGCGTGGATGTTAAACAGACCAGGATGATGAGATGAATTCTATTCTCTGAGGAATATTACATAAGGCTGTCATTGACCTGGGGTAAGCACAGCAAGAAGTCTCACAACACCAGGTTAAAGTCCAATAGGTTTATTTGGCAGCACTAGCTTTCAGAGTCTCAGGCTCTTTCATCACCTGATGAAGGTGATGAAGGATCAGGTGATGAAGAAGCCCGAGACTCTGAAAGCTAGTACCAAATAAACCTGTTGGACTTTAACCTGGTGTTATGAGACTTCTTATTGTGCTTACCCCAGTCCAACACTGGCATAGAGATATAGAGGTTTACAGCATAGAAGCAAGCCCTTCGGCCCAACTGGCCCATGCCACCTGTTTTTTAAAACCCCTAAGCTAATATCTCCACATTATTGACCTGGGGATGCAGTGGGTACAAGGCACCAGGGAACCCACACTTCCCCCTGGCTGGCAGTCTCATTCAGAGCAATCATGGGAAGGATGGTATATGGAAATATTGGCTGGAATTCTCCAAGCTATCAGAGAGGACGGAGAATTTGATGCTTTGTGTTGGCTATTCACGTTGCTCACTGGTAGTGCTGCCGGGGAACTCGCCACGGTGAATGGGTTGCCTTTGGCGTTAGCGGAAAACCCTGCTGGTGAGAGGGGCTGCAGAATCCCACCCAGCTCTGGTACTAGTTCTTAGCTCCTCATCTTCATGAGTTTTGTGAAGCTGACAGGACTTGTTGTTATAATTGCTGTTCACGGGAGTGTGAAAATAACAGAGGGAATCCCTGAAGGTGCGAAGATTGATTTTCCTCGACACACAAACCAATTCAGACACACTGCATGGTTACAAAAAGACCAGTGGAAATAAAGTTGAGCAGTTTAAGAAGAAACTTCTTCCATTCTTTTTGTCAATGCTTGTGATATAAAGAGTAGCTGCTCTCTGTACAACCTACTGCACCTGCAAGTAGGGCTTACACATGACCTCCAGTTGCTGTGAGCTGTCTGCTGTTTTCCTAGGAGCTAACGCTCATACACTGAGCCAGGAGTCTCTCTTTCAATGTCAACAAAACAAAGGAGATTGTTGTTATTATTATTATTATTATTTATTGGGAAAGTGGAACTGAGCAGCGACAGATCAGCCATGATCTTATTGAATGGCGGGGCAGGCTCGAAGGGCTGGATGGCCTACTCCTGCTCCTATTTCTTATGTCCTTATGTTCTTAAGCACAGAGGTGCTGCTGCATTTTAAGTGTTTGCATAACTAAAGTATCACTGCTGAAGTGCACAAAGGAGCAGCTACAGTTTTATATATTGCCAGAGACACAGCCTATATCCAAAGCTAAAGAATAGGGAGCAATTGATTTTCCCCCTACCTCACTATCTTTCAATGAGTTATTAACTGGACCCTAATCCCTTTCTTCATCTAATCTTGATTCTCGCACTTCATCATCTAAATTGTAATCTCATCTGCCAGACCTCATCTCTCAACTGTTTGCAGTTTTGGTCGCCACACTTGCGGAAGGATATTTTGGCCTTGGAGGGAATGCAGAGGAGATTCACTAGGCTGATACCGGAGATGAGGGGGTTGGCCTATGAAGAGAGACTAAATAGACTGGGTCTGTACTCGTTGGAGTTTAGAAGGATGAGGGGGGATCTTATCAAGACGTATAAGATAATGAAGGGGATGGATAGGGTAGAGGTAGAGAGATTCTTCCCGCTTAGAAAGGATATCAGGGCTAGAGGACACAGCCTCAAGATAAGGGGGGGGGGCAGTTTAGATCAGAGTTGAGGAGGAACTTCTTCACTCAATCTCTGCAATTCTCTGCCCGTTGAAGTGGTGGAGGCTACCTCGCTAAATATATTTAAGTCACGGGTAGGTAGGTTTCTGATAGACAGAGGAATTAAGGGTTATGGGGAGAAAGCGGGGAAGTGGAACTGATCCACTTCAGATCAGCCATGATGTTACTGAATGGCGGGGCAGGCTCGAAGGGCTAGATGGCCTACTCCTGCTCCTATTTCTTATGTTATTGGCTTCAGGAAACATAAAGGAGAACATATCCCTGTTTATGTCAATGGGGACGATGTAGAAAGGGTGGAGAGCTTTAAGTTTTAGGTGTCCAGATCACCAACAGCCTGTCCTAGTCCCCCCATGCTGACACTATAGTTAAGAAAGCCCACCAACACCTCTATTTCTCAGAAGACTAAGGAAATTTGGTATGTTAGCTACGACTCTCAGCAACTTTTACAGATGCACTACAGAAAGCATTCTTTCTGGTTGTATCACTGCTTGGTATGGTTCCTGCTCTGCCCAAGACTGCAAGGAACTGCAACCCATCATGAATGTAGCCCAACCCATCATGCAAACCAGCCTCCCATCCATTGACTCTGTCTACACTTCCCCCTGCCTCAGCAAAGCAGTGAACGTAATTAAGGACCCCAAGCACCTTGGACATTCTCTCTTCCACCTTTTTCCTTCGGGAAAAAGATACAAAAATCTGAGGTCACGTACCAACCGACTCAAGGACAGCTTCTGCCCTGCTGCTGTCAGACTTTTGAATGAACTTACCTTGCATTAATATGATCTTTGTCCTCACCCTAGCTGTGACTGTAACACTAAATTCTGCACTCTCTCATTCCCTTCTCTATGAACGGTATGTTTTGTCTTGATAGCACGCAAAAAACAATACTTTTCACTATATGTTAATACATGTTTCAATAATAAATCAAATCAAATCATATCAAATCAGGAAGCTCTGGATTCAAACCCCACTCTCAGGACCAAACTTATCATCTGGAATGTCACTCCACAGTGCAGGACAGCAGGAGTGCTGCACTGCCAGAGATTCCAATACAATATTAAACAGAAGTGCCCTTTCATTTATATGTAAAAGATTCCACAGCAGTATTCAGAAATGAGCAGGAATGTCCTGGTCCGTATTCATTGCTCAAACAACATCACACAAACAGGTCATTATCTCATTGAGGTTTGTGGAATCTTGCTGTGCTCCTGTGTGTTCCTACTTCACAACAGTAATTACACTTCCAAAAACAATTCATTGGCTGTAAAGCATTATGGTACATTCTGGGGATGTAAAGGGTGATATACAAATGTAAATGCTTTCATCTTATGGAATTGGACTCAGTAACTTTCCAAGTACAGTGATTTCCTCTCCATCTGTTGAGGGGCTTAGACCTTGTCTTTGTCCTTTTGTTCAGTATCACGATTCACTTAGTTAAAGCTCTTATCGTCTGAACACAGCAACACAGAATGATGGGGTGCAGGTTTCTGTACACTGAGTGTTCCCTATCTCAGTCCTGTCACCATGGCTGATTATCAAATGGGGATCAGGCAGTGGCCATAGGAAACAAAAGCAATAGTCTCCAGGGCCACTCATTGCACTGAAGCTTTTATCTCCTGCAGTAAGAGCGCATTCACTTGTAATGAGCCCTGTTTCCATGCTTGGGAAGAAGTGGCAAGGGGGTTGGGACACATGGAGCCGCCCTCTCTGTCCACACCCCATGTTACTGCTGGAAAGGAACAGGGAGTATCTGTAGATATTGGGGCCCTGCAAATGGGAGTTAAGGGAAACTGGGACAAATACTACTTTACAAAAGGTTTCTCGAGGGGGAGAGATTTACGCTACTTCCAATCTTATTCCACAGAAAAATGGAACTTGTATATAAAAGAAACAGAAGATATCAATATTCTAAGGGAGTGCGTGCAGATCCTATTCAACAGCAGATATGGTGAGTCATTCTTTACAGCTACTGCTCGAGTTAACAATGCATTTGGTAAAATGCTTATAACGCAGCAGCAATGAAACCAATAAAACAGTCTCTTGAATGTTGTCCCAGACTAGAAGCTCAGTAATTTTGCATTGTTTGAGAACATTAATGTGCAACAACCTGTTGGCTAGCAGGAGGAGGGGTGGGGGGGGGGGGGGGGGGTGCTCTGAGCTGCAATGCTACCATTTTTGCATACAGTCACGCTTTATTTCCATTCACAGAAGGTGTTATAATCTGAGTTAACCAGCTGCCAGTAATGGTGCCAGGATTGTGTTGTCCATTTCAATCCAATCCTGGTCGTCCCATTGAAGTGAATAGAAGCAGGAAATAGGATTGAGGAGTGATGCATTCTGGGCAGGGCTGGCCACTTTGCCCTGCATTTTCTACTCATACTTCCAATAAAACCCTTTAAACAAGGATGTCAGCTACGAGGGTCCACATGAACAAAGTCCAGATACCCTGTTCAACACTCTGTACGTTAGAAATATTCCAATCTGTTCATTGTGGCAAAGGCTTTGTTTCAAAAGATATTTTAAAAATCACCCCATATGTCTTGTCACATAAATTCCCACCTGATACCAAGGATAAAGAAAAGTGGGACAGATAGCATATTAGATTTGAAATGTGTACATTTTAGCTTTAAGAAGATAGAATTAGCAATCTGTTCTGTTGGAATGATCCCACGCATATTTCTTTTTGCCATTTATACAGCTAGGCTGCAGAATCCCAGTAGGATGGCACAAGATCAGTTGTATTGGGCTATCTCACACTGTCAGCTTGGTTTAAAATAGTCTCTGGATAGTTTTAACTCACTCCTTCCCCATTGGGTGTGTCAAGCACCGATGTAAACACACCAACCACTGGGCTTCGAGTGAGACCCTGAGGTTTATTAAGTCTGGCTCTCAGTACTGCGGCTATGTTGATGGATGAGGGAAAGCTAACTGTTCGTACCCAATTCCCAAACCAATGATATTAATTTCTAACAATGAATTATTTTGTAAATATGAGCCAGCCCGCCCACCATGGGAATCGAAGTGGGTGAGGGACAGAACGTGGAAATGTCCTTTGACCTCGGGCGGCATTTTACGGTTTCGGGAGGTTGTAAAATCTGTCCAATAGGTCTTTTTCCTGATGCTAATTGTGTCAGGTGAGATGTCTCAGAGAAGTACTCAACATTGCAAAGTTTGGTAAATATAACATTGTGTGACATTCAATATGTTTAATTATAGAAGCTCTGCTTAATTCTCTTAATGGAATGGGGAGTTTACAAGATGACATTTTAGAGGGTGGCTAGTGTATGTCATAGAACCATAGAAACGTTACAGCACAGAAGGAGGCCATTCAGCCCATTGTGTCTATGCCAGCCTGAGGTCTCCCTTTCCAATTCCACCTTCCTGCTCCCGGCTCATAGTCCTGTAGCTTACATCACTGAAGCTGCAGATCCAGCTACTTTTTAAAAGAGTTTAGGATCTCTGCCTCCACCACCAATTCGTTCAGTGAATTCCAGACACCCACCATCCTTTGCAAAAAAACATTCTTCCTCATGTCCCCACTACACCTACTGCCACTTATCTTGAATCTATGCCCCTGGTTATAGAATTCTCTACCAAGGGAAACAATTTTGTCCTATCCATCTATTCCTTTCCCTCATCATTTAGTATCAAGTCTCCCCTCAGTTTCCTTTATTCCAAGGAAAGTAACCCCAACCTATCTAATCTCTCCTCATAGCCCTGGCAACGTTCTTGTAAACCTCCACTGCACTCCCTCCAGAGCAATTAAGTCCTTCCAGTAATGAGGTGACCAGAACTGCATACAATACTCCAGTTGTGGCCCAGTGTTTTATACAATTCCAACATTATATCCTTACTTTTATATTCTATAACTCTGCCAGTGAAAGAGAGCATTCCATATGCATTCCTTACAATCTTGTCTATGTGAACTGCTGCCTTTAGGGACCTGTATACTTTACACCAAGACCTCTCACATCATCTACCCTTCTTAGTATATTCCCATTTATTGTGTATTCCCTGTAACTGTTTGACCTCCCTAAGTGCAATTTGGAGTTGCAAAGCAAGTTTTAAGAAAGATGAGCATTGACCTGGAGCCTGCAATTTTATAGTCATGCATGCCCTCTGATTGACCTCAGCCACTTTACAGCCCACTCCACCAACCCATTGATATCGGTTTGGAGATTATAGCTATCCTCCACACTACCCGCTACTCGGCCAATCTTTGCGTTGCCTGCAAATTTCACATTGTGCCCCTCATGTTCACATCCAGATCGTTAATATCATGTGGACACAGACATGTACCAACCACCTCTGAAAATAACAAATTATAATATTAAAACCAAACCCTGTAGTGGATAAAATAACTATATGTATCTTTAAATGACTGCAACTTTACACCTATATGTTACTCCATGTGTTGTTTCTTTATCTCGACTGTCAGATTAATTAAAAGTAATTGATTCATGCTTACACAGTCACCATTCCTCAAAAAAATTCTCATAAGGGAAATCTCTATAACTCAGTATAAATTCTTGCATTGAACAATCTTTCCCAAAGAGGCTGACACAATCTTGGGAGGCCTCTTTCTTTGAGGTCTGGGGTTAGGAAATGTCATTGGGCCAGGTTAAAGAGAGCTATACTCAATATTAATGTGTCTTGTGCCTAACCTGGGCGCTCCTGACCGCTGCCCCTTAGTATTATGGATTCGATAGTTTAAAATGTGCGCATTCCTTAGAAACTGGATGAAATACTTCCAAGTTGCAGTCTTTTTTGGAGTTGCAAAGCAAATTTTAACAAAGAAAGATGAGCATTGACCCAGAGCCTGCAATTTTACAGTCATGCATGCCCTCTGATTGACCTCAGCGGTTTATATACAGCGGCAATGACCTGCTCAGCTGGAGCAGTGCCCTTAAAGGGACCAGTCAGATTTCTCAAGCAAATACTAGGGGAGATCTAACAGCAACTTCTAAACACTTCACTTATGCAGAACTTACCTCCTTCTTTAATTGCAGTAATTCCTCCCCCACCAGCGCCTCCCTCCACGCCACCCAATTGAGATCAGAACCATTTATTAAATTGTATCGTGCAGAGTTGTGATGAAAATACACTCAGTGTCTCACACTTCCAACAAGGCACGTCTTACAAAATGTCATTGGGCCTGATTGCCGATTGTTGCAGAGATTACCCAGTGCAGTCAAGATAAATGTCACTCACTGCCTCCAACACGACTAACATTCACATCGTACCATCGAGTCAATAGCCAGGCATTGGGCCACGCTGTCTGCTTTGCAGATTTCAATAGTGTGTACATAACCATTGTGATTTCTTCACTAAGAATAGTTCTTGAGCTGAATAAACACAGGTTTTAAAATGATGAAAGGTTTTGGTAGTGTCGACACTGAGTGAGCGTTTCCACTTGTGAGGAAGAGCAAAACCAAGAGGCCATCAACGTTAGATAAGTTGCAAAGAAATCCGACTGGAATTCTGAGGAAACTTCTTTACCCTGAGAGCACTGAGAATGTGGAACTCATCCCAAAAGGGAGTAGTTAAGATAAATAGTACAGATTGACTAAAGTGGGGGCTAGATCTTCATTTAAGGGAGATTGGAAAGGACGGTTATGCTGATAGAGTCAGGTGAGGAAAGATGGAGGGAAGTTTGAATGAAGCATAAACACCGGCATGGACTAGGTGGGCCGAATGGCCTGTTTTTATGAACATACGAATGCCCACACACTGCTCAGAAAGCTGGGAAATGTTAACATCTTTTAAACCGGTGTCATCTGTGTTTTCTGTAGCCGAGGCCTTAGGTTTGGATCATATGGTTCCTGTCCCATACAGGAAGATTGCTTGTGACCCAGAGGCAGTGGAAATAATCGGGATTCCAGAAGGAATTCCCTTCAAGCGACCGTGTACTTATGGAGTTCCCAAATTGAAACGGATCTTGGAAGCAAGACACAAAGTCCGCTTTGTTATTAAAAGGTAAGCTGGATTCAGAAGATGGTGTAGGCCCCAGAACCTTGCCTGAGAGTTGAACTGTAGGGGATTCCCGTAATGGTGGATAGATCGTCATAATCCTAATCCAAGGCTTTCAAATTTCTTCCTAGAAGTCTCTGGTCTTTGAAAAAGAAAATGTAGAATCAGAATCTTAACTTCCCTACATTCTGAAGTCAGCTTGCTTTGCTTTCGATCATCAGTGCTAGCAGCCTAGAGGTACTTTGGACAATGTCCGTGTACGAGCCCAGGTCAGCAAGCTGTTGAACTGCAGATGACTAAGTCTACTTCAGCATTCGTCTGTCATTCTCCAGCAGAGAGGCAACTGGATAAGGATTGGGAGCTGCAATCCTGGCTGATATTTCTCTCTTCTGGGTTAGCACAGGTGCTAATTGTATTACCCAGCTGGTGAAATAAAGTCTCAGGAGAAGCCATGGGGTCATTCTAGCCAAATTCATTGGATGGGAAGCCCATGGGATTGGGTGGAATTGTTTTTAGGCCCCGTCAAATCGTACGAACAAATGAAAGAGAAGCAGAAGTAGGCCATTCAGCCCCTTGCTTCACCATTCAATGTTTGTGTTTTGAATTCCATATTCCATTTACACCCAATAACCTTTAATTTCCTTGCCTTTCATTACCTCAAATATATCTACCTCAACAATACTCAGCTGCTCTTCTACCACTTTCTAAGTTCTAAAATTACACAACCATCAGAAAAAAACATTCTCCTCATCTCTGTCCTACACGGGTGACTCCTAATTTTAAATGCCCCCCCCTAGTTCTGGACTCAGTCACAATAGGAAACACCCTTTCCCCATCCACCTTGTCAAGGCAATACAGGATCTTATACACTTCAATTCACCCCTCACTCTTCTAAATTCCAGTGGAAACAAGCCCAGTCTGTCCAACCTTTCCTCATTGGACAACTAGTTCATTTCAGGTATCGATCTAGTAAGCCTCATCTGTACTGCCTCCAATGCATTTACATCCTTCCTTAAATAAGGAGACCAAAACTATGCATGATATTCGAGATGTAGTTTCACCATTTCCACATATAATTGAAGCATAACATCCTTTTATGTTATAATAATAAAAGATTGCATTCCATTAGCCTTTTTGACTACATGCTGTACCTGCATAACTACCTTGTGAATCAGTCACTAGAACACCCAGATCCCTCTGCACCTGGGAATTCTGCAGCCAATCTCTGTTTCAATAATTTTTTTTTAATTCTTCTTGCCAAAGTGAACAACTTTACATTTTCCCCACATTATACTCCATCTGCCAGATATTTGCCCACTCAATCTATCTATATCTGTCTGCAGCCTTCTAACGTCCTCTTCACAACATATTTTCTTACCTAAGTTCGTGTCATCAGCAAATGTAGCTACCATGCCTTCACTCCCTTTATCGAAGTCATTGATATAAATTGTAAAAAGTAGAGGCCCCAGCACAAACCCCTGCGGGGTTTCACTCGTCACATCCTGCCAATCAGAAAAAGACCCGTTTATGCATGCTCTCTGTTTTTTGATAGCCAGCCAATCTTCTATCCAGGCTAATATGTTGGCCCATACACCATGAACTTTTATTTTCCACCATAACCGTTGATGTGGCGCTTTGTCAAATGCTTTCCGGAAATCCAAATACAGTACATCTACAGATTCCCCTTTATGCACCGCACATGTCACTCCATCAAAGGACTCCATTAAGTTGGTGAAACGTGATTTCCCTTCACTAAACCATGCTGACTCTGCCTGATAGCCTTGTGTTTTCCCAAGAGCTCAATTCTAGCACCAGTCTCGTGATGGACATCAAGCTAACTGGCCACAAGGAGGCACTCAAGGATAACCACCTTCCACCCTGTAGGGAGCAGCAAGCTTCAACTCGTTACTATTCTCCAACAACACAATTTATATTGGGAATTCACATTATTCCTTTACCCTGCTGCTCCGTGGTTCTCTGTGCTGGGGCATGGGCTAAGCTGAAAGGCATGCCTTTCAATGTGTCAATTAGTGCCATGGCTGCTGTTAACGGAGGGAGTTGGACAAATATGTAGGCCAAAAATATCCTGCCCCCATCCCCGCCAGCGAAAACAAGGATTTGGTGCTCAGCCACATCTCCGTTCGCAGCAGTGGAACCAGAGAATCTCACCTGCGAGTGATCTGCCTATGGTATTTTTGTCAATATGATTTTAGTTTGGGTGGGTGTGCCTTTAAATGCAGCCACAACTGTTTAAAAACCCACCGCTGTTCCAGTTCATGTACAGAATTGATCTCCGTACAATGTTAGAAAATTTATCGGCTGCTGGTGTTGGAGGATTAATTCAAACTTAAAGAATGAACTGAGAAGATTTTGAATTGCAGTTGTTCTGTTTGTATGGGGCAGGGTTTTCACTGATGTTGGGGATAGGTGGACCCCACGCTATGTGGGTAACCAAAACAAGGCCCCCCACAGCACTGAAGGAGCAGCTTACAGGTGATGTGAGAGAGAGAGGGGCTGCCTCCGTTTTTAGGCTGCCATTGTGGAGGGCAGTGTCTGGCTATAGTGAGTGTCAGGGAGAGAGGGGGGGCCTCAAAATCTGCCTGGGACTCTGCCCCCCACGTCCTGCCACCAAGGGGGCTGTCAATATCTCCAGGGCTCTGGAGGGCAACAGGAAAATTCCAGTATGCCTCTGACGATAGGTCACAAGTGGTCTTTAACCACAATTAATTAACTACCTGCTCCATGTGAGCAGGCAACCCTCCTGCCTCCAATCCCATCTCCCTGAAGATGACCCGAAAGTGGGATGGATCCAGCAAACCAGTCAGCAGCATGAATATTTACACCTGCCTGCCTCCACATTTGCCCTCCCTTGGGAGCCTGGTAATCCCCGCCGGTGTGACTGGATTTAACAAGACGCCACTTTGGTGTTAACCTATCCAGGAGATCACAGCTTTTCCTTGGTGTTGAGTGTAGGAAGCTCTTGGAACATTCAAGTGTGTGTAGTAATTTGGGGAGTGAGGAGGATTGAAATATTGACTGATTTTTGAATCTCACACCCGTGTAGTGTGAGCAGTTGCTAAGTCTTTTCTGAGGCAGAGGATCTGAGCCACCTGTCCATTGACCTTGCCATCCTGTTATAGTGAGTGAGGGTTCGGAGGATGGGCAGTTGTGGGCGGGGGGGGATGTGCGGTGAGGGGGCTGATGTTACGAATGGCACTGAATTGAATTAGAGGCAAATGTTTTTCATTTCCACTTGTAACTGGGTTTCTGACTGACTGGCGTAAGCTGGTATTGCAACAAGTGTCTGTCCTGACCTGTCCCATATCTAACACTGTTGCTGTTAAACTGCATAATAAGACCAGTGCGTTCAACATGGTCTTTGTTCCATGTTGGGCTGCCAATTGCCCGCTGCTGTTTTTAATAAAGCTTTAGTTGCTAAAGCAGGGGGTTTGTGCTGATTGAAATACCTGTGCTTTTTGATACAAGGCCAACTTACCTTTCTCTTTTATTTGTCTCCATTTTCTGCAGGATGTTTGATGAGCGAGTTCTGACAGGTAAGCATACGGTGAATGTAGACCAACACTATCCCCTCGTAAAGTCAGGCAGAGCTTGGTGGGCTTTCTATTTTCTGTTAGGACCCTGAGATGTGCCATTGAGGTGAACATCAAATCTCTCCTCTCAATTTCTATTCCGTGGTCACCTTTGATAGATGGATTTGATGGGACTCCCAGATTTGTGTTATAAGTTACCCGTTAAGCTCCTGTTGATTGAACTGCAGATGACCAATGGTTAACCATGAGCCATTCCCGCTCTTAGTGAATGAATAGTTAATTGATTTGATAAGGTGCCACATCAAAGGAAATAAAAGCTGATAGTGTAGAGGTTAACATGCATAGAAGATCAGCTAGCTAACAGCAAACAAAGAGTAGGCATAAATGGGTCTTTTTCTGGTTGACAAGATGTGGCAAGTGGTGTGCCATGGGTCAGTGCTGGGACCTCAACCTTTTACAATTTGTATAAATTTTTACAATTTTTTACAATTTGTATCAATGACTTGGATGAAGGAACTGAAGGTATGGTTGTTAAATTTGCTAACGTCACAAAGATAGGAATACAAATTGTAAAAAAGGACGTAAGAACGCTACAAAGGCACACAGATTAGGTGAGTGCGTACTGGCAATTGGAGTATAACATAGGCAAATGTAGAACTGTCTACTTTGGCAGAAAGAATAAAAAAGAAGCTCATTATCTAAATGGTGAGCGAATGCAGAGCTCCGAGGTGCAGAGGGATCTGGGTGTCCTAGTACATGAATCACAAAAGGCTGGAATACAAGTACAGCAAATAATTAAGAAACCTAATAGAATATTATTGTTTGTTGTGGAGGAAATTGATTACAGAAGTAGGGAGGTTATGTTTCAGTTATACAGGTCATTAGTGGGACCATATCTGGAGTATTGTTACAGTATTGTTCTCCTTATTTAAGAAAAAATGCAAGTGTGCTAGAAGCAGCTCTGAGAAGGTTTACTAGACTAATACCAGGATTGGCGAGGTTAGGTTTTATCCACTACAGTTGATAATATTGAGAGATATGATTGAAACCTTTACGTTTCTGAGGGATATTGACAGGGTGGATGTGGAGAGAATGAAAATCAAGAACGAGAGACACTGTTTAAGAATAAGGGGTTACTCATTTTAAAAGAGAAAGAGGAGAAATTTATCTTCTGAGGATTGAAAGTGTCTGGAACTCTCTTCCTCAAAAGGCACTGGTAGCAGAGTTTTTGAACATTTTTAAGTCAGAGCCAGATAGATTCTTGATTAACAAGGGGGTGAAAGGTTATCGGGGATAGGTGGAAATATGGGGCTGAAGTTACAATCAAATAAGTCATGACCTTGCTGAATGATGTAGCAGGCTTGAGGGGTCGAGTGGTCTTCTCCTCCTAATTCTTATGTTTGTATGGCAGTCACATTTGCTTACTTGGATCTTTATGTGGCCCAGTCACATTCTTGTCAAAGTGGGTTGACCTCAGAACTGCCCAAGTAATGTGCATTGCAAAATAGTCATGATAAGCTCCTTAGACACTGAATTGGTGGCCTGCAGACTGTGGGAACAGCATCAGCACCGATGTACTGCTCTTGCTACTCCATGAAAATCCCAAAAAACAACCACTGCTTTAATTGCTCAGCATTAGTCAGGGAAAGAGAGTGTCTAATCGCGCATCTCTCCAGAAACTGAACAGTGGGTGCTTGTCAGCTGTGATGTAAAGAAAAAACACCACTGCCCCCATCCCCCTCCACACTCCCCATAACTGCTGAGCTGGTCTGTTAACTCCAGGAGAATGAACACACTAAGTACAGTGTTTAAATTCACTCCGCACATCTGCAGCTCTCACATCACCCATAAAAAGGCAGCTGCTCTTGTTTCTTCTGTGTTAGTCCAAAGACGTACAGGTTAGGTGGATTGGTCATGCTAATTTGCCCCCTAGTGTCCAAAGATATGTAAGTTGGATGGATTCGTCAATGACTGTGGGGACAAGACTTTGGACCCATCAGAGAGCTTGTGCAGAATCAATGGGCCAAATGGCTTCCTTCTACACTAAGGAATTCTATGATTCTATTATCCCTCCGGTAGGGCTGCGGTGAGCGGGGAAGGGGGAAGGGAGTGTGGGGAGATGCAGTCAGAAGCCCCAGACCTACCATGAGTAAGCGGCACAGTCTGTTTCATATAAGTTCTTTAATCTTGTGAAATTTCCCATGTCGCTGCCCCTTTCATCAGGCACTCACCTGATGAGGGCAGTGCTCCAAAAGCTTGTGCTACCAAATAAACTTGGTTTTGTGGGACTACTCTTTCCAAAGATATGAAGGTTAGGTGGATTGACCATGCTAAATTGTCCCTTATTGTCAGGCGGATTAGCAGGATAATATGTGGGGTTACCGGGATAGGGCCTGGGTGGGATTGTTTTCGGTGCAGGCTCGATGGGCTGAATGGCCTCCTTCTGCACTGTAGGATTCTATTCCATGAATTTTCAGCTTTCCAAATAGAAATGGCAGCATAGTGCAGATGCTGTCCAATTGATGAAGCTAGAGGTGTTACACTTCCTTGGATTGCATCTACCCCATGTTAAAATAAATTTGGGAAGAGACAGCCGTGGGACTATTAAATAGTTATGAAAATTCACTGGAGGAGAGGAGACTGGTGACAGCCAATGTTATTCTGATATTTAAAACAAAGATAAAACATCTCCAGAAAACTATCGACAGCTTGGCTTAACATCTTTACCCAAAACATCTAGAAATCAAAAATATAAGAAAGGATTTCAAAAGGAAAGACTATACTTGACCAATCTTATTGAGTTATTTTAAGAAGTAATGGAGGGGGAAGCTAAGGGTAGTGTAGTTAATGTGAAATACTTAGCTTTTCAACATTCCTTTGATAAGATACACCATGGTACATCGTGGCTAAGGTCTGAGCATGTGAAGCCAGCAGGCAAATAGCAGAATAGACAGCAGCCTAGTTACAAAAGAAAGATAAGAGGTTAAAAATATGTGTTCAGACTGTTGGAAGGTGGGAAGTGAGTTTATTACATGGATTTCTGCTGGGAGTGATGCTGGCGTCTACTTGGTAAAGATGAAAGATTATCCAGCTATGTATTGTCCACAAAACATGGGACAAATCCAACCTGGCCAATCACTGCTCCATCAGCCTACTCTCCATCATCAGTAAGTGATGGATGGCATTTATTCAGCAATAATCTGCTCCCTGATGCTCAGTTCAGATGCTGCCAGGCCCTGTCCTCATCACAGCTTTGGTCCAAAGAGCTGATTTTCAGAGGTGGAGGCCCTCTCCATCAAGGCAGCATTTGACTAAGTATGGCATCAAGCAGGAATATTGGAGTCAATGGGTTGGAAAGGAATATCTTCCACTGGCTGGAGTCATACCTAACACAGAGGAAGATGGTTTTGTTCATTAGAGATTAATCATCTCAAATCCAAGATTTCACATCCTCAGGGTAGTGTCCTAGGCCCAACCCTCTTCAGGTGCTTCATCAATAACCTTCCCTCCATAAGGTCAAAGTGGGAATGTTCACTCGTGATTGCTTAGTGTTAATTGTATATCCATGTGTGGCACTGTGACACAGTGGTTAGCACTGCTGCCTCACAGAACCTGGAACCTGGATTCGATTCCCAGCCTTCAGTGATTGTCTGTATGGAGTCTGCACGTTCACCCCATGTCTGTGGGTTTCCTTCGAGTGCTTTGGTTTCCTCCCACACTCCAAAGATGTACAGGTTAGGTGGATTAGCCATGCTAAATTTCCCCATAGTGTTTAAAGATGTAGTAAATGTGTGGGATTATGTGGGTAGGATGTGGAGAGGGATGGGTCTGGGTGAGATGCTATTTCAGAGTCGGTGCAGACTTGATGGTTTAAATGGCCTCTTTCTGCACTGTGGGGCTTCTATGGATCTGTTGGTTGTACCCAGCTGATGGATATTAACTGAGGATTCAATAACACTTGGCTGAAAGAGGGACCTCTCCAGAGGTGTGAAACATGTAGACATGTATCTCTGTTAATAAAGGCTTCCAGGTGAATAAAATGTTCTATCCTTCACAACCTGGCTATTCACGCTTTGATGTAGAGATGCCGGAGTTGGACTGTAGTGGGCACAGTAAGGAGTCTCACAACACCAGGTTAAAGTCCAGCAGGTTTATTTAACAGCACTAGCTTTCGGAGCCTCAGGCTCCTTCATCCGGTGAGTGAGGACTTGAGTTCACAAACAGGGCATATAAAGACACAAACTCAATTTACAAGATAATAGTTGGAATTTGAGTTTTTACAGGTAATCAAATCTTAAAGGCACAGACAATGTGAGTGGAGAGAGAGCCATGCACAGGTTAAAGAGATGTGTATTGATTCCAGCCAGGACAGTTAGTAAGATTTGAGGCTCCGAAAGCTACTGCTACTGCTGTCAAATGAACCTGTTGGACTTTAACCTGGTGTTGTGAGACTTCTTATTCTGCTTTGGTATTCAATTCCATTCACAACTCCTCAGACAATGGAAGCAAGGCTTGGACAACATTCAGCCTTGGGCTGCAAAGTGGGAAATAATGTTCACACCGCACGTGTGCCAGACAATGACCAAGAGAGCCTAACCATCTCCCTCAATGTTCAATGGCATTGCTGTCACTGAATCTCGCGTTATCAGCATGCCGTGGATGAATATTCCGAAATCCCAAGAGGCCACAGGTCACCAGTGTTAAATTCGGTGAATTGGTGCAGTGGGGGGGGGGGAACGGGGACGGGACGGGATGGGACGCACTCGCAAGGTGCTGGCCTTGGAGTTGAAGTAGCAACTCTTTAAATGCACCAGAGGTGAGCAGCAGCTATTCTCTGACTGTGCAACATAACAGGATTCCCTCAAGTCTGTCCAAATATGAAATCTGTGTGTCAAATAATCGTCCAGTTTAATCTGTTTCCCTCACCTCCCTCTCCTACGGCATGGATTCCTGGGCAGTGATCCAGTAGCCACTGAAGGCAGCGAGGTCTTTTTACTGTGGGAGGGATCACAGCTAAATAGAGTCACTGCGTTCCTCCCTCTTTATACACATACAGTGAGGGGAGCTGAATGCCGTTCAGAATTGGGAACCCGGGCCTTCTCTTCCCCCCTCCCCCCCCACCCCCAGTCCCTCCAGACTCAGGACGTAGGCTCCACTAGTTTCCACAGAATTCACAATCTATTCGTCTCATATTATTGGCTCCAAATTGTATCATCTTGCTTTAAATTAAAAATGTCAAAACATTATAAATCAACTCCCCTCCTCCTCCCTATCCACCTATTTTAGTGCTTTGTAAATGTGCTGTGGCCTTGCCCAATGACCCAATTACAATCAATATTTCTTTAATTTGTATACTTTTTTTGCAACCTCTGCAGAAGGGCCTTGTTGTGATCGGTCCTTCCAACCACAGCAGGCCTTTGGTGAGAAAATACTCTCCTATTTGCATCACTTGATTCTTTTTTGTGTGTTTTGAAGTGTCAGAATCAAGCGTTTCTCACAAGGGCTGCTGAAGAAAGTGAACCCTCTGTTTGTTGTAGGGACCAAGTATTTACGGGAAGGCTCCAAACAGGATAGTCAGTCCCCTCTGGATGAAGAGTCCCACAGAACGACCACACTAGACATGACCCCCAAGAACCACGTCTGCAGGTAGGACATGGCCAACTTTTATCAGCCTTTAATTTGAGCAGTCATTTCAAAAGATAGAGTTTGCATTTATATAGCAGCATCAGGATGCCCTTCGCTACCGTCTGTGAAATGCAGCCAATACTTTATCTTTGGAATTCTATACCACAGGAAACTGTGGAGTCCTTCAACATTTTCAGGCTGAGATCGATAGGTGTTTATTCAGGAGGAGGAATTAAGGGTTACAGAGATAAGGCAGGGCTTAATGAGTGTTAGGTCAGCCCTGATCTTATTAAATGGTGAAACAGGCTCGAAGGGCTGAGTGGCCTACTCCTATTCCTATTTCTTATGGTGTGGGAAATGTGGCGGTAAGTTGGCATGCATCAAGGTTTCGCAAACAGCAATGGGATCATTCACTGCTTGCAGTGTTGCTGGAGGGATCTGTGCTGGGCTGGGCAGCATTCCCAAGAACACGCTTCCTCCTTGAGTTGGATTCTGATTCCTTTCCTATTACCTGAGGGGGCAGGCTGGGCATCGGGTTGATGTTTTGCCCAAAGGTTGGCACCTCTGACAGTGCAGCACCGTCCTCAGCACTGCACTGGAATGCCAGCCTTAGTTTTGTGTTCAAGCCCTCGGAGTGGGACTTGACCTCTCAGTCTCCTGACTCCGAGTGCTAACACTGAGCTGTGGTTGACACCTAATAAATCATTTCATTGTAGAATTGACATATCTTCATAGATAACTCTTTCCTCTCGATATTTGTTGATGTAAGATTGATCACTAATGTTATTGTCCCAATATTTATAAGAGTTTGATACACTGGCTATGTTTGAGGCACCCTCACTACCCGCGCATTTAATACACATCAGTTTACTCTATGCACAAGAAGGGCAGCACAGTAGTTAGCACGGCTACCTCACGGCACCAGAGAACTGGGTTTGATTTCCAGCTTGGGTCACTGTCTGTGTGGAGTCTGCACGTTCTCCCCGTGTCTGCGTGGGTTTCCTCTGGGTGCTCCAGTTTCCTCCCACAGTCCAAAAGACCTGCTGCTTAGGTGGACTGGCCATGCTAAATTCTCCCTCAGCATACCCAAACAGGCACCGGAGTGTGGTGACCAGGGGATTTTCACAGTAACTTCATTGCAGTGTTAATGTAAGTCTACTTGTGATATTAACAAATAAACTTTAAAAAAAAGTTAAACTTTAAGCTAGTCATGATAACCAAGGAAAGAGGAGGGCTGATTAGAGACCAGAAAGGTAATTAGTGTGTGGAGGTGGAAGATATCGGGGACGATTCTCCCATCCCGCTGCTTTGACTTTTTTTAACGTAGTAGCGCCAGATTAGTGCGATCCGCGCTGGGCGTCTGGCCTGAGTATTTCACTTCAGCAGGGATTATTGTAGCTCCCCATTTGCAGGGAGCTAGTGACCTGACCCCGCTGGAGTGAAGGGGGGACAATCGAGGACCCCAGAGGGTCGGGAGATATCACCTTGGCAGTGCCAGCCTGGATCCCCGGCACTACACAGGAAGTAAAGTGCCACTGCCCAGGGGACCTAGTATGGGACAGTGCCCGGGCAGCGCGGCCTGATGGAGTGGGCCTGATGCGGAATGACCTGATGGGGGAGCAACTGGTGAGGGTGGGGAGTCCTGCTGCCACTCTGCAATCGGAATTGGTGGGGGAGGGAGGGAGATCACCAGTCAGGGCTGGCCATCTGGGGGCGGGGGAAGTGGGGTGGGGGTAGCCTACTGGGAGATCGGCAGTGTTTGGGAGTGGGTGTCAGGTCTGCTGGTGGGTGGTGGAATTGGGAGGGTGGGGTGGGAGATCGGGGCTCCGATGGGGGAGTTTGGGGATGAGTGGGGGGAGAGAGTTGAGGCTGCACCCAGGCATGCCTTGGGGGGCAGAGGGCCAATGCTGCGGGGATCGCGGGGCTGGCCACCAATTAAGGACCATAGCATGCACGTGTTGGAAAGTGGAAGTAGAATAGTTTGTGCTTGATAGTCTAAACATATTGTTGTATTTACAATGTTTAAACTAGACAAGCACACTCTAAAGAGAAAAGGGAAGGTGGGTTGACTGGCTGAGGTGTATATGGAAAAGGAGATGGCTTGTGTTTAGAAATGTCAGTGCAGGCTAGATAGACCCAATGGGCTATTTTTGTATTGTATAAAATTAACATTATTACAAACATAATCCATTGGTTGTCCTCCTTGTTAAACTCATTATACAGACGCCTTGGTTGCAAAGACTGAAACTTCTGTTTATTTCGTGTCCAATCGCTTTAAGTTCCAGCCTGTGTCATAAAGTCTCAGGTTTTGTAAAGTGCTTTTTCTCTTGCCAGGTCTGTGAAGACGAAAGAAAATGAAACGGGTGAGTTGCTGGGTGATTTGTGTATTACACTCTGTTTAAAAATTACACATGGAGCCTTCCTGTCCACGTTTATTCCTTATTTGCACAGCCTCACTGCTGTTCGATTCTAGAATGAATCATTCTTACATAAAGGTGTATCGGAGGAGTGGCCTCCTCTCTGCAAACTTACTCCGCACAGTTATCATCTCCAGTTGTCTTCCCAAATACACTGACACACACATACGTACACACACACACATACACAGACACTGATGTGCTCTTTCATGCACACATGCACTCACTCACTCTCTCTCAGACAGACACATTCATCCTCACACAGGTATACAAACTCTCGCACTCCCAAATGCTGTCCTGCACACTCACTCTCTCTCAAGCACACACACACATAAGCATGCACACACACTCTCTCTCTCTCTCACGCTCTCTCTCTCACGCTCTCTGTCTCACGCTCTCTCTCTCTCTCACACACACACACTCTCTCTCTCTCACACACACACTCACACACCCTTTCTCTCACACTCATTCTCACTCACA
>NW_027650016.1:0-67500 GCF_965287045.1 Carcharhinus amblyrhynchos | reverse complement strand
CCCTCCCTCCAGCTCATGCCCGACCCATTGCCTCATCCAGGCAGCTGGCATCTGGAAGGGAACTACAGCTGTAGTCAGACATTGCCTGGTAAAGCAGGGCACCCAGAGACCCTGACTCTTCAGCCTGACCCACCCCCGGTTGGTGAACATGATGCCCATGTCACCATGGGAAACTGCACCATGGATCCTCTGACCTCGAGTTTCCTTCTCCTGCTCCCAGGTATCTCCATTGATCTGTCAACAATGAAAAAAGTCAAGACAGAGCCTGAAGATTCAGAAATTATTCAGATTACCGTGCAAGGTAAGGAATGAAGCTGGTTGGAGGGCAGTTGTTGAAGGTTTTAGCTGGTGAGCAGCCAATCTGACTGTAAGTGTTTAATTGTCTTTCGAAATTGTTTTTGAGACTTGTGTGTAAGACCAGGGACAGTGGCTCCAACATTAATGCTGCCTGCAGGATACTCGCTAACTGGGGCCTTTGTCACCTCCAACTTTGCTGCCTTAACCTCTGCCACCTCCCACTTTCAAATGCTGGGTAGGTGAAGGGTGAGAAATAGGGGGCAAATTGAAATTTTAACGAGGCAAACCCTCCAACCATGTAGCCACTGGTCATAAAGACAGTGCAGCGTCAGAACTTAAACTCTGCCCATTCCAGGCCTCAGTTAGAATGTAGTCTCCCTGCTTCAATGTCAAGCAATGGAAATCATGCGAATTCTATAAATTACAATGGTAGCAGGAGGAAGGAACTTAAACAAAATTGGGAAAAGTTTTACGTTGAAACTGATATAACTCGTCAGCGAATCAGTAACTAGTGCACATCAATTTAAAATGAATAAGTTTGATCTTTTTAACGGTTTTTTGGGCCTTGCATTAGCTAACCAGTAATAGTGATGGAAGCAGAATCCGGAAAGGTTGTGGATAAATATTTTAAACGGTTTTTTGTATTTGAGGGAAAAGGCAGAGGAAATAATATTGGTTGGAATTGGTTTTCAGAAACTGCTATAATGTTGTCCAGTTGTGTAGTAAATTCTATAGGATGTGGTTCTTGGTCTCTCTGGTGCACAGGCTGCCTGTTCTGTACAAGACTGGGACTGTGAGGCAGTGTAGGAGCAAAACAGATCCCCAGGTTTGTGTCAAAGCCCCATTGCTGGTGCAGCTGTAAGCCAGAATCCGGTAGTGGGTGAGGATGTCCGCAGGGAATATCTGGCTTCCTGATCTCGTGGAGCTTTATTTTATGTTGTGGTTTAACTTGTCCCAAACTCGAGTAAGCCTCAGAGCCGAGGCAGACAGATTTTTGTCCAAGTTCCCATTGCTCTCCCTAATCTGACTGCTCGATCTTTAATTTTTTTTTAAGAAAAGCCACATCTGCTGAACATTTTCTGTTTCATTTTCCTTTTTTAAGACCATATCTCAGCTTTCTCACATTTTTATTGGATTAAAAACAACACGAGATGGCAGATAGAAACAGTTTGACAGGATTACCGCTGATTAATGTGATGCATTTTGAGAAGTTCCTGGTGTGGGCAGTAAGGGGCAGGATTTAGTTCCTGCTGCCTGAGGGAGGAGACAACTACTTGGGCAGCATCTGACTCTGCTATTGCTTATAATGATTACTGCTTCGATATTAAAGTGATAGCACTGAATGAAATATCCAGGAATGCGTGTCCATGTGCCCCCGTGTGCCTGTGTACCCCCACATGACCACATACGTGCATTTGTGTCTGTGTCCCTGCATGCATGCATGTGCGTCCATGTTCAAGTGTGTTTCCCCGCTTGCGTGTCTGCATGTATGTCTGTGTCAGTGTACATGTCCCTGTCTGCGTACGTGTGACCACATGCCTGCGTGTGCCTCCATGTGTGTCTCGTCATGCATGCGTGTGTGTGTCCGCATGCATGTCCGTGTCTCCCCCGCGTGTGTGTCTGTGTTTCCATGCATGTGTGTGTATTTGTGAGAGAGCACGTAGGCAGAATGCAACATCCACTCGAAGCCTTCCACTCTCTCTCAGTGACCCATTCTCTGTTTCCGCCGACAGATCCAAGTACTGCCTCGGAAGATCTCAGTGAAAGCCTTTCTGATAAGTCCACCTCTGAGGAACACAATGCATTGCTGGAGTCTTCCTCAGGTACCCGACCTCTCCTTGTAACTTGGTAATAACAAAACAAGAACAATGTGCGTTGAGATCACCACTGGCTATCTCAAAATGCCCCACAGCCATTAACTTTCATTGTAGTGAGATCACTGTCGTAACGTAGGAAACGCAGCAGCCAATTGACACTCAGTGATCTCCCTCACACAGCGATGTGATAGTGAGCAGGCCAGCTGTTTTTGTGATGTTGGCTGAGGGATCAATATTGACCCGGACACTGGGATAGCTATCCTTCAAGATAATCCCATGGGATTGTTGCACCCGAGATGGGGCGCAGTTTAACATCACGTTGGAAAGACGGCACCGCAGACAGTGCAGTGCTCCCTCAGTACGGCACTGTCAGAACCTGCATTGTTGTGCTGATGCTGTGGGAATTGGACCCAGGACCTTGTGCCTCGGGGGGGAAGTGTGTTACTGACTGAACCACAGCTGAGTGAACAGAATTCCCCACGTTCTGTAAAATATCCCTGCTACTGCAACTCCTTCTCGATGCTTGGATGTTCCGCCATTGGCTGCTCCGTTGGTGGAAGAATCTGGCAGACATCTTCTCGGAGAAGTTTCAGGCTGGCGAGGGAAGCCTGGCTGAGTAACGATCTGATATTCATCAAGCCGAGCCGTCCCAGTGCCCATCCCAGTGCTGAGTGCAGAGGTGGGGGGGGCAGGGCAGAGGTCTTGGCCCTGGTGGGGGAAGAATATGGGCCACAGGGGCAAGTGTGGGCTCGCTCTGCTTAGCGACTTGGCTAAGTTACTCACGTCAAGTCTGCTAACTGCAATCTCATCTTGTTGCTATATTCCAGACATCTTGGGAGCAGTAAGTAATGCTTGGCTGATGACCAGGTCAGATCTGTTCAATCAGGGAAAGAGTTATTTTCTGAGATGTTCCCCTCGGGTTTAACTATTGGTGTGTAGCTCACTGTAACACTAGTGTTTTCCCGTTCCCCATCTTAGATTCTACACAGGACAATATTCCTAACCAAACAGATCAACACATCATGCTGAAAGGTCAGTGGTTCCTGATTATTACTGTCACTGAGGCTAATGCCTTCCAGTTAGTGGAGGAAAGGTTAGCGTAGGAAGCGCATCCACAATCCAGGAAAAGAATCTGTTAGAAGAAAGAACGTGCTGTGTAATTCTCTGCTGGACTTTCCACTGGGTGAAGTGCTTCTGGCATCTCATCACTCAGCAGCTAATCTGTACACAGTGCTGGCTGGGCCAGCATTCATTACCCATCCCTAATTGTCCCTTAGAAGATGGTGGTGAACTGCCTTCTTCAGCTGCTGCAGTCCCTGTGGTGCAGGTACATCCACATTGCTGATATGGTGGTTGCTTGAGAGATGAATATTCACCAAGATATTGAGAAGAGCTCTCGGTGCTGAGAGATGTTTTGTGCCCACCTGAGAGGGGAAGCAGGTATCCGCCGGTGACAGTGCAGCACTCTCCCAGGATTCTGCTTCAACGTCACACTCCGTTTGGCAGCTTCAGTCTGCAGTTGGATTTGAACCTACAACCTTCTGACACAGCTCTTAGTGCCAGCAGTTAGTCAAAGCTGACAAGTTTGGTTTTGGGTTGATTATCCGTTAGGAGATACTGGGAGAAGTAACAGGCCGGTTAGTGTACAATTTGTGATAGTGACAGAAAGTGGACAGGGCAGCTGTCTGGTACACAGCACTGTGTAACTGGCACTGAGCTCTGTCTCTCTCCCTCATGCTGCTAACAGGATGAATTTCAGACAGGCACCGCAGATCATCACTCACCCCTGCTCTCCGGCCCCTCCCTCCCTCCCCTGCCCGCTCTCTGGCCCCCCTCCTCCTCCCTGCCTGCTCTCTGGCCCTGCCCCCCGCCCCTGCTCTCTGGCCCCCCGCCCCTGCTCTCTGGCCCACCCTGCCCGCTATCCAGCCCCCCACCCCCCTCCTCCCATGGCCGCTATCTGCCCCCCCCTCCCCTCCCCTCCCTGCCTGCTATCCGCCATGCCACCCCCACCCACTATCCGGCCCCCCTCTCTCTTTCTGTCCCTCTCCCTCCTCGCTTGCTCTCTCTCCCCCCCCCTGCAATGGTCTTCATGCTGTTGATTTAAAGATGTGGCTGATTGATTGGCAGTACTTTGGGATACAGTGGTGCTGGGGTGGGTTTTTCTAAAAAATCCTTCTCTGGGCATAGTGTCCCAGATGATCAGAGTCAGCACACAGTGCTCAAATCTTACCACATAGATTGAAGAAAAACTGGCAGTAAGGACTCAGTTGAGATGTTCTTCCCAAACTGTTCGGCCTCCATTCTGCTGTGACCATGTGCTTAGAACATCCAAAGGATTGGCTTATCATGTGACCCTCCTTCTCCAACTGGCAGGGGAATTTTTTTAAAAATGTGTATTTCCAAGACTTGATTGGTTCATGTTTGGAAGTTGACTTAGCCTGGGCTCCATTGTCCAAGTGGCCCATCTCCAGCAGTTGAATATCTCAGGTGATTGCCATGGTTTGTCAATGAGAAAGGAGACATGAATCCTTCAAACAGCGCTGAAGTCAGTGGTGTGATGGGTTTTCAGACTCTGGTCTATAGAATTGGAATGTGGAATGTATAGTGATGCAAATTGTGGTTAGCCATCTTGGGCTGTCAGCTCAATTCTCTTCAGTGTCTGTTTCTAAAAAGTCTATTTTTAGTTGTTCAACGTAGATGGTGGATTAAATATCATTACTTGTATAAAGCTCACTCATAATAATAGTTAGAGATCTTTCTAGCTTGTCTATTACGGCTGTTAAATAGCTCAATGCCTGATTCTGTACTTTCCTTTAGAAGAATGGAATGAGAAGATTATACAACTGAGGAAACAGGTGGAGAACCTTTTCAACAGAAAGTACGGTGAGTTAGTAAGGTGGCGAATAGCTTTGTAACACTCGTCACATGGAGCAGAGAGAGCAGGTAGAGATTCCCAATCGGAGCTTGGGATCGTTCCCTCCATCTCCCCTAATCTTTCACAACAGCTTTCAGCCCCACTGACCTCAGCGCTGTCTGAAGTCAGTAGCATGAAGACCTACTGGATGGAATTCTCCCACACCCTCGCTGGCGGCTCCAATGGCCTTCCCGGGGGGTTGGGGTTGTGGAGGTGGGAGGGGGGTGTGGGGGGGGGGGAAGAGTTCAGTGAGAAGCTCAAACGTGATTTTGTGCCGCTGCGAGTCTCCTGCAGGTGCTCACCGATGGCCGATCAGGAGAGTCGCTGAGAGCTGGCCCGAGACTGATCGCAATCTGCTGATGAGGTGCAGGTGAATGTGCAGCCTATCCCCTCCCCCATGCCTGATTCTCTGTAAGGGCAGCAGGGAAACACATCTGGAGCAACATGGTGCACAGATGTGGGGTTCACCCAGACCATACCTGCCACCCCCTCAGGTGGTCAAGATGGAGGCACCCAGCTCTCTAATTAGTGAGGTCAGGGCTGGAGAATATGACCGGTGATACCTGTTCCTTTCAGGACCTGTTCTGCAGTGTACCAGTCTGTATATACCTTTCAGGACCTGTTCTGTGGTGTATCAGTTTGTATATTCCTTTCACGACCTGCTCTCCCACATACCAGTCTGTATATACCTTCCAGAACCTGTTCTCCAGTGTACCAATTTATATATACCTTTCAGAACCTGGTCTGTGGTGTACCAGTCTATATATACCTTTCAGGACCTGTTCTGCAGTGTAACAGTCTGTGTATACCTTTCCAGACATGTTGTGCAGTGCATCAGTATGTATATACCTTTCAGGGCCTGCTCTGCAGTCTGTCAGTCTGTATACAGTTTTCAGGACCTGTTCTGGACAGTTTTCAGGACAGTGTACCAGGCTGTGTATATCTTTCCTGACCTGTTCCACAGTGTACACAGTCTATGTATACCTTTCAGAACCTGTTCTGCAGTGTACCAGTCTGTATATACCTCTCTGGATCTGTTCCACAGTGTAGAAGTCTGCATATACCTTTCTGAATCTGTTCCACAGTGTACCAGTCAGTATATACCTCTCTGGACCTGTTCCACAGTGTACCAGTCTGTATATACCTTTCCAGACCTGTTTGGCAGTGTACCTTTCTGGATCTGTTTCACAGTGTACCAGTCTACAGAACTACAGGACACAGCCTCAAAATAAGGGAGAGGCAGTTTAGATCGGAGTTGAGGAGGATCTTCTTCACTCAAAGGGTGGGGAATCTCTGGAATTCTCTGCCCATTGAAGTGGTGGAGGCTACTTCGCTGAATATATTTAAGTCACGGGTGGATAGGTTTCTGATAGAAAAGGGAATTAAGGGTTATGGGGAGAGGGCGGGAAAGTGGAACTGATCCACTTCGGATCAGCCATGATCTTATTGAATGGTGGGGCAGGCTCGAAGGGCTAGATGGCCTATTCCTGCTCCTCTTTCATATGTTCTTATATACCTTTCTGGTCCTGTTCCACAGTGTACCAGTCTGTATGTACCTTTCCAGACCCGTTCGGCAGTGTACCATTCTGTATATACCTTTCTGGATCTGTTTCACAGTGTACCAGTCTGTGTATATCTTTCTGGACCTTTTCCACAGTGTACCAGTTTGTGTATACCTTTCCGGACCTGTTCCACAATGTACAAGTCTGTATATATGTTTCTCACTGTAACCTGTTCCCAGTGTTGCTACGACACTCTCACAATCACTCATTTACTGTCCTGGTGATGTGCTAACTGTCATTCCTCTTCCAGGTGAAGCAATGGGATTCTCTGATCCAGTCAAGATCCCTTATTTGAAATTCCAATCACATCCGGAAGAATTGTTTGTGGATGGTTTGCCAGAGGGAATCCCATTCCGGAGACCCAATTGCTTTGGAATTTCAAAACTCCAGAAGATTTTGAAAGCAAGTGAGGGCATTCAGTTTATAATCAAACGGTAAGAATCCGTGGAAAAGAGGCAAATGTCCCTAACAGGGTTACTGATAAGCGAGTAAGTCTTAATGCAACCAGAATTCTCCCATTCCCCCCACCCTCCCTCACTCGGGACAGGGAACGCGTGAAATAAAAATAAACAAATTCCCCCACTTTGAAGAATCCACCCTCCACCTCCCCCCTGCCCGCGAGGTATTGGTACACTCCCCCTCCCCCCTCCCCGCGAGGTATTGGTATGCTTCCCTCTCCCTGGGAGGTACTGGTACGCTCCCCCATCCCTCGGAAGTATTGCTACACTCCTCCCTCCCCCGGAGGTATTGGCACACTCCCTACGTGTGCATTCTGCACATTCTCCCCGTGTCTGCATGAGTTTCCTCTGGGTGCTCCGGTTTCCTGCCACAGTCTGAAAGACGCGCTGGTTAGGTGCATTGGCCATGCTAAATTCTCCCTCAGTGTACCCGAACAGGCGCCAGAGTGTGGCAACAAGGTGATTTTCACAGTAACTTGATTGCAGTAATGATGTAAGTCTACTTGTGACACTAATAAGTATATTTACAAAGCTGCA
Source organism: Carcharhinus amblyrhynchos (assembly GCF_965287045.1). Classification (NCBI taxonomy): domain Eukaryota; kingdom Metazoa; phylum Chordata; class Chondrichthyes; order Carcharhiniformes; family Carcharhinidae; genus Carcharhinus; species Carcharhinus amblyrhynchos. The sequence goes on along the minus strand of NW_027650016.1, from coordinate 59,915 downwards.
CACAGGTGTGGTCTCTTCAAGACCCTGTACAATTGCAGCAAGACGTCCCTGCCCTTGTACTCGAATCCTCTTGCTATGAAGGCCAACATAGTGCAGAGGAAACTCAGTAACCCCCAACAAACAGCAGAAAGTCGGGTCACCAATTTGCAATTTGAAGATCAATCTCTTGTTTCAGGGTCCTTTGCAGCGGGATTTCTTCTCCTAATGCTTTTCCTTTGTTTTGAAAAGAACAGGACACTTTTCTAGTTGATGGAAGTCAAGCTCCTCGTTAATTAGCTAATGCTGTATTTTCAGGCCGCAGCTCCTGCTCGACGGACAAGAATCGTGTAAGGAGGGAAAGAACACAATCGGTAAGAAAGTAGGCTGTTCACTGTGTCACACAAGGAGTAGCACCAGATCCCGCTCTTGTATTGAGAGAATTTGAACTCGGATTTAAAACAAAAACAATCCTGGAAATAAAAATCTAGTATCAGCTTGAAGTGACCCTGAAGCTTTGGGAATCGTAAAAGTGCAACAGGTTCACCCATCTCCTTCAGGCTGTTTGCAATGTCCCTGAATTCTGAATGTTTTAAACTTTTCATTTTGCTTCCCATCTCTTTATGTTTCTGCTTTAGTTGTGTTGGCATCACAGATTAATATCCATATTGCATGCAACAATACACTAACTGCCCGCTTGGCTGGGCGGAGACTCAGCTCTGACTCTGGGTCCAGGGCTGAGCTCCTTAATGAGCTGTCACTTGCGTGAAAGGGAGTTTCCTGTCTATTTGTGTTTGACATCGAGTGATGTTCAGAATTGAGGATTTTTAAACCTTGCTGCAGAAATGCAGGTCTGAATGGTAGGATGGTGGGAGAGAAATTAGAAATGCAGAGTGATCCTAATGATGACTTTTTAAAAAAGTTATAGAGAGATTTGTAAGATCATACCTGTTTCGAAGCTATGTTTTGCGTTGTGTCTCAGTCTATTTACAATAGCACCTGCTATTCTCATGTTACCCACTGGATGGTGCTATGGGCCCTAGTGCCATATGGAGGAGCTGTTCAGTGTTGCTCCCATGGTGACTCTGAATGATATCAAACAATGTGGGGCAATAAGCTTTGTGAGGGGGTATTTAGAGTAGCTGTCAAAAGCTGGAACAACGGAGAGAGACGGTGGTATTTATAGATGGAATTCCCAGAACTTGGGGGCTTGACAGTTGAAGACATGGCTAGCAACAGTGGAGTGATCAAAATCGAGGGGGATGGGAGGAGGGTGCGGAGTGGTTGGGGGGGAGGGTGCGGAGTGGTGGGGGAGGAGGGTGCGGAGTGGTGGGGGAGGAGGGTGCGGAGTGGTGGGGGAGGAGGGTGCGGAGTGATGGGGGGGAGGAGGGTGCGGAGTGATGGGGGAGGAGGGTGCGGAGTGGTGGGGGAGGAGGGTGCGGAGTGGTGGGGGGGAGGAGGGTGCGGAGTGATGGGGGGGAGGAGGGTGCGGAGTGATGGGGGGGAGGAGGGTGCGGAGTGGTGGGGGGAGGAGGGTGCGGAGTGGTGGGGGAGGAGGGTGCGGAGTGATGGGGGGGAGGAGGGTGCGGAGTGGTGGGGGGGAGGAGGGTGCGGAGTGGTGGGGGAGGAGGGTGCGGAGTGGTGGGGGAGGAGGGTGCGGAGTGGTGGGGGAGGAGGGTGCGGAGTGGTGGGGGAGGAGGGTGCGGAGTGGTGGGGGAGGAGGGTGCGGAGTGATGGGGGGGAGGAGGGTGCGGAGTGATGGGGGGGAGGAGGGTGCGGAGTGATGGGGGGGAGGAGGGTGCGGAGTGATGGGGGGGAGGAGGGTGCGGAGTGATGGGGGGGAGGAGGGTGCGGAGTGGTGGGGGGAGGAGGGTGCGGAGTGGTGGGGGAGGAGGGTGCGGAGTGATGGGGGGGAGGAGGGTGCGGAGTGGTGGTGGGAGGAGGGTGCGGAGTGGTGGGGGGGAGGAGGGTGCGGAGTGATGGGGGGGAGGAGGGTGCGGAGTGATGGGGGGGAGGAGGGTGCGGAGTGATGGGGGGGAGGAGGGTGCGGAGTGATGGGGGGGAGGAGGGTGCGGAGTGATGGGGGGGAGGAGGGTGCGGAGTGATGGGGGGGAGGAGGGTGCGGAGTGATGGGGGGGAGGAGGGTGCGGAGTGATGGGGGGGAGGAGGGTGCGGAGTGATGGGGGGGAGGAGGGTGCGGAGTGATGGGGGGGAGGAGGGTGCGGAGTGATGGGGGGGAGGAGGGTGCGGAGTGATGGGGGGGAGGAGGGTGCGGAGTGATGGGGGGGAGGAGGGTGCGGAGTGATGGGGGGGAGGAGGGTGCGGAGTGGTGGGGGGAGGAGGGTGCGGAGTGGTGGGGGAGGAGGGTGCGGAGTGATGGGGGGGAGGAGGGTGCGGAGTGATGGGGGGGAGGAGGGTGCGGAGTGATGGGGGGGAGGAGGGTGCGGAGTGATGGGGGGGAGGAGGGTGTGGAGTGATGGGGGGGAGGAGGGTGCGGAGTGGTGGGGGGGAGGAGGGTGCGGAGTGGTGGGGAGGAGGAGGGTGCGGAGTGGTGGGGAGGAGGGTGCGGAGTGATGGGGGGGAGGAGGGTGCGGAGTGGTGGGGGGAGGAGGGAGAGGGGGAGGAGGGTGCAGAGTGGTGGGGAGGAGGGTGCGGAGTGATGGGGGGGAGGAGGGTGCGGAGTGATGGGGGGAGGAGGGTGCGGAGTGGTGGGGGGAGGAGGGAGAGGGGGAGGAGGGTGCAGAGTGGTGGGGGAGGAGGGTGCGGAGTGGTGGGGGAGGAGGGTGCGGAGTGGTGGGGGGGAGGAGGGTGCGGAGTGGTGGGGGGAGGAGGGTGTGGAGTGGTGGGGAGGAGGGTGCGGAGTGATGGGGGGGAGGAGGGTGCGGAGTGGTGGGGGGAGGAGGGTGTGGAGTGGTGGTGGGGGAGGGAGAGTGGGAGGAGGGTGCGGAGTGGTGGGGGAGGAGGGTGTGGAGTGGTGGGGGAGGAGGGTGTGGAGTGGTGGGGAGGAGGGTGCAGAGTGGTGGAAGGAGGGTGCAGAGTGGTGGTGGGGGAGGGAGAGTGGGAGGAGGGGACAGTTGGGAGGGGTCAATGGCATGGCAGAGGTGGGGTTGGGAGAGTGGTTTCCAGATAGGTTTTCAAGTGGATGTATTGCTGTTCCGGAAGCAAAGTAAATCAGCAGGGAGTCTTTGATCAACGGGACTTGGTACCAGTGCAGATGTGGACAGCAGAGGTTTGTGAGGAGTGGGAGAGTGGCCAGGAGAGGATTTGAACAGTGAGGGAGGAGAGTTTCAGGGAGGCTCATTGGGGTGGCAATGGAGATAGGGACCAGAGGCAATGGGGGTCATTTTCTGCTCACGTCCACCTGACACTGGAAATTCTGCCCATCTAATTTTCCATACTGTCCCATGGTGGGCAGGAGCAGAACATTTACCCCAACTCCATCCTTCCCAGTATTTAATTGGAGAAGCCTCTCACTGATCCCAGCCCCGGGTATGGGATAAGCAGGCTCATAGTTTAGTGAGAGTAGAGAGGTGGTGAGGAGGCAGAGCTGGGGGAATCACAAACCCACATGTGGAAACCCGGATTCCTTCTGGACAATATCACTGTGGAATTACAAAGAGATTGAAATCTGAGGGGGACAAAGATAGATCCAGGGGAACCACCATAGGTAAAGATGCAGGGATATGGAGAGAAAGCTGTTGGTAATTCTCTAGCTGTGTTTCAAGAGAAATATTGGGAATCAGGCGAGTGTAATCTCAGAAGCTGGAGCATGCTGGTGAGACACTGAACTTCAGAGATCAAAGCTGAGGCTCTTGGTAGGGGGGTGACCAAGGCAGGAGAGGAATGGCCTTACTGGGGACCTGGGCATCAGAAGGAAGAGGTGAGGCTGTGACCAACAGTTGCCATGGCGAATCAAGGCCATAGCTTGGAGAATTGGCATTTTGAGAGGAAATTGGGAAAGTTTGTCTCCATGAGCAGATACAGAAGGAAGTTGGATTAAGAGGGAGGAGGAGGAATCCAGTGGACAGCCCTTACAAGGAAGGGATCAGGGATTTATCTGTGATTTTGACACAATAGGAGTAACGACACTGTTTGAGATGTTTAAAGTTTATTTATTACTGTCACAAGTAAGCTCACATTAACACTGCAATGAAGTTACTGTGAAAATCCCCTAGTTGCCACACTCCGGTGCCTGTTCGGGTACACTGAGGGGGAATTTAGCACGGCCATTGCACCTAACCAGAGTGTCTTTCACACTATGGGAGGAAACCCATGCAGACATGGGGAGGAGGTGCAGACTCTGCACAGACAGTGACCCAAGACGCACAGACAGTGGGAATTGAACCCGGGTCCCTGGCGCTGTGAGGTAGCAGTGCTAACCACTGTCATCGTGCCGATGATCGATAAAGGTGAGCTGCTGAAAGGGGTGTCAGGAGACAGTGAAGTAAGGGGCAGAAGAATGCGTGACCTGTTGATTGAGCCACAGTGCTCCCACAATGGTCTTTATGTGAGGGGGATGGGGGAGCTGCTGTAGGGCGTGAGTGGAAGGTAGTACCAAGTGGAGAGGCTTTAGGAGAAATATCTCTTCGCCATTCTGCCAGATTTCTTTCGAGGTCTCAATGTCAATGCAGCCACCCACTGAGATAATAGCACAAGTCTTTCTCACAGCTGAACAGATCATCAGGGAGAGGGGTGATGATGGGCCGATCCACTGGAAGACACTCCAGGGTTAGTGCTGGGGGAGCTAAGTGGAATGGGAAAAGTTGGGAATGTGGATGAGGGAGCAGGATGGGTGAGTTGGAGTTTCTGCCAGTGAGGAGGTGTTTGATGGCCCTTCAGGAAGTACCAAGCTGGGCACAAAGGGAGGATGTAGGCTTGGTAAAGAGGGAGCTGAGGTGGCAGTAGGAGAATAGATCAATGGCAGTAGGTCAATAGAAGACCAATGGATAGAGATGAGTAGGTCAACAGAAGATCAATGTGTACAGATGGGTTAGGTAGGGATTTGGGAGGACAGAATATCCAAGAGTGAAGAAGATGCAGTGAGGAACTGTTATGAACAATGTATACATAACCTTTTAGTTTAATGTGAACATAAAATATTTGTGTAACAAGAAAGGTGAAATGGTTTCAGTTTGATTTAATTTTTTTGTTTGTGAGGCTGAGTGCTTGGGAGTGGACATTAAAAAGATAGTTTATTTTCTCATTTTCTTTGAACATTTCTCTTCAGCAGATATGCAAATATTGAGGTTGGGGAGAAGGCTGTTTATCTGACAATCCAGCATTGGGTGATGGGTCTTTGTGCTTTCCCATTGCTGTAGAAAGGCAGTGCGTCACAAGGGTGGATGCGTTCACCAACTAATGGTTGGTGGCTGGGGCCAGCCATATGATGAAAGCTTTAGGAATATATTTAAATGTTGGTTGAAGACATTAGAATTTATCCATCGCTGTGCTTATTCTAGCGGCAACACAAGAAAACCATGACTGTCTGAAAGATGAAGCAACACCGCTGAAGATGCAGATCCAAACAGGTTAGTGCAATGCAGTTTCTAGTTTGACATGAAGAATAACTCTCTTCCCAAGTAGCCACCTATTTTAGAATCATCTAAAAACATAGAAACAGGACTAAGCAATTTAGCCCTTTGAATCTATTCCACCATCCAATGAGATGGTGACAATCCATCAGCAAACCTGGATTTTAATATTAACAATCAGTCTAGCATCAATTACCCTTTTTCATGCAGAAATGTTTCCTAATCTCACTTCTGGAAGATCTGCCTTTTTTTTATGATGTGGATATGCCAGCGTTGGACTGGGGTAAACACAGTAAAAAGTCTGACAACGCCAGGTTGTCCAAGTCTGACTGAAACCTGGTGTTGTCAGACTTTTTACTCTTTTTTTAGACTATGCTCCCTAATCGTAGACTTTTGAACCAGCAAAGATAGACTCAGTGGGGAGAAACCATCAGTTCCCGTAATGTTATGACATTTTGATCAAGCCCCTCTCTTGTCCTTCTAATCTCCAAGGGATACAAACCTAATTTCTGTGATCTCCCCCTTGTAATTTAACCCTTGGAGGCCAGGAATTGTTCTAGTATATCTGTGTTGTACTCCTTCAAAGACCTTCCCATCCTTTCTACTATACAGGACCCAGAATTGCTCTGAATACACTAGGTGTGGTCTAACCAGGGCCTTGTACAGTTGAAGAATGATCTCTATTCCCCCGTGTTTGAGTCCTCTAGATAGAAGAGCCAGCCTTTCAATTGGCCTTCTTGATTGGTTTCTGTGGCTGTTTATGATTTCCTAGATTGGATTCTAGACAGTAATGCATTTTGAACTATCCATTCTACATCGTCCAGAAACCATCAGAAAACCTAAGTTCAGATTTCAGCGCGGATTCTCTCCAACTTAATATGTTTCTATACAGAAACAAATAGGACCCACCACTTGATTTGATTTGATTTCATAGAATCCCTACAGTGCAGGAGGCAGCCATTTGGCCCATCGAGTCTGCATCAACCACAATCCCAACCAGGCTCTGTTCCCTTAACCTTACATATTCACCCTGCTAATCCCCTGACTCTAGGGTCAATTTAGCATGGCCAATCAGCACACATCTTTGGACTGTGGGAGAACCAGGGAGAATGTGCAAACTCCACACAGTGACCCAAGGCTGGAAATGATCTTGGGTCACTGGTGCTGTGAGGCAGCAGTGCTAACCACTGTGTCACTATGATTTATTATTGTCAAATATATTGGTATACAGTGAAATGTATTGTTTCTTACACGCTATACCGACAAAGCGTGCCATATATAGAGGAGAGAATGCAGAATGTAGTGTTACAGTCATAGCTAGAGTGTAGAGAAAGATCAACTTAATGTGAGGTAAATCCATTAAAAAGTCTGATGGCAGCAGGGAAGAAACTGTTCTTGAGTCAGTTGGTACGTGTCCTCAGACTTTTATATCTTCATTCCGATGAAAGAAGGTGAAAGAGAGTATGTCGGGGTGCGTGGGATCCTTAATTATGCTGGCTGCTTTCCCGAGGCAGCGGGAAGTGTAGACAGTGTCAGTGGGTGGAAGGCTGGTTTGAGTGATGGACTGGGCTTCGTTCATGACCTTTTGTAATTTCTTGTGGTCTTGGACAGAGCAGGAGCCGTACTAAACCATGATATAAGCAGAAAGAATGCTTTCTATGCTGATCTGTAAAAGTTGATGAGAGTCATAGAGAACATGCCAAGTTTCTTTAGTCTTCTGAGAAAGTAGAGGTGTTGGTGATCTGAGGACACCTAAAAACTTGAAACTTTCGACCATTTCTATTTTGTCCCCGTTGATGTAGACTGGGACATGTTCTCCTCTATGCTTCCTGAAGTCGATGACAATCTTCTTCGTTTTGTTGACATTGAGAGAGAGATTATTGTCATCGCACCAGTTCATCAGATTCTCGATCTCATTCCTGTACCAGTACAGTGTGTCATCAGCAAACTTGAAAGTCGTATTGGAGGGGAATTTGGCCGCACAGTCATAGATGTATAAGGAGTATAGCAGGGGGCTGAGAACACAGCCTTGTGGGGCACCGGTGTTGAGGATAATCGTGGAGGAGGTGTTGCCTGTCCTTACTGATTGCGGCCTGTAGGTTAGGAAGTTCAGGATCCAGTCGCTGAGGGGGGAGCTGTGTCCCAGGCCACGGAATTTGGCGATGAGACTTGCTTCTTAACAGTCCTTCATTCCCATTGTCCATTATTTTAGGAGTGAACTATTTATATCTAATCACAGCCAAAAAAATCAGTACCTTTTAGGCTAATTAAATGGAGCTGCCAAATATTTATGTGTTTACGTAGAGCCAATTTATTGTAATTGAAATCTCCTCTTGCTACTCAAGTCAGCTGCCGTGAGCAAAGTGCTCCATTCCTGCAGGAAATCTGGTGGAGTTGTGGAGATGAGCTGAAATTCACTAACGTACAATTAACAAGAGACTACCCAATCATTCTGCTCCTTCAAAGATTCAGTGGGCAAAACAGCTTCAGGAACAGCAAATAGACTGAACCGCTTCATGAAAAGGAACGCACGTAACAAATATTGAAATATCTTTTGAAATTATTTTTATGCAGGAGGTAAAAGTAAGTGTATTGGGGGCGATCTTACCGGCTCATCCACCAGTCAATTGGTGTGGTGAACCAGTAAGATTGCGACAGAGGTGACAAATTAGCTTTGTGCCTGATTTCTTGTCTTTCGCGATGTTACTGGCCCTGTGAAACCAGTGTGATTGGCCTTGCTCCAGGGAAGGGCAAAACCGAAACCGAGGCTGATTATAATATTGATAAGCTGATTTGAATATCATTAGTGAGCCCTAGACGCAATCATCCAGGCTCACTTGCCTTAGCAGCCTCGTTGATGAAGGTCCTCACAGGCAAAGATCACATATGATCTCCGGCAGTGGGAACCTGATGTAATAGCCTTGCCGGTGGGACCGGAGGCCATTGAATTCCCTCAGGTAGTCAGGACAGGGCAGGCAGTGCCAACCTGCCACCCTGGCAGTGTCTACCGAGCACCACCAAGGACCAGGGCCTAAGGAGGTTGGGGCCATGATAGATGATATATTGGGGGTGGGGCTGGGAGTGACAGATCTTCAGTGTCCTATGCTGAATACAGAACAAGATCGACAAATGCACGATGGCACCATCTAGCTGTCAATAGCCAGCTTTCCAGCGAGAATCGAGTCCATCCACTCCCCCTACAGGTGTGAATCACACTTTGGCTCTCTTTTTTGCCACTAAGTGGCATAAGATCGTGTCTGAGAGTTCGCTAAAAACTGGGTACTATTCTCTCGTTTTCACGCTTCATTGGCATTTAAAATTTTTTTGCTAAGATCGAGCTCGTTGTTTTCACAGTATAGAATAATACAGAGGAAACTGCTATTGTGATCCTATTCAGAAACATTAATGTTTAAAGGCAAATCTGAACATACCATGACTAACTGACAGAAGTACGCCACAAGATTTTGCTTTTTATATAAAAACAAACCTTATGGTATATAAAAAGAATTAAGCAAAGCAAGCACTCCTAACAACACTATCATTTATAAAGTCTTGTGCTATCAACTCTCCGTTGTACTTGTTACTCCCACCTCCCCACCCAACCACAACCCTGACAAGTTCCCTTATCTTACAGAATCTTAAAGACTTGTTTATTAATTTAGTGATCAGCCTAAAGGCTATGCCATTGCGCCTGAAATTCACTTTAATTTTTCTCAGTATTCCAGCTGTTTTCTAAAGTACAAGATTCATGGGGATTTTTCAGTTAGTGTTCGGCTAAGTGATGCTCCAACTTTTCCTTCTAGACCTCAAGACTGTGGACTCCTCAGATCATTGTCCTGCTGCTGGCAGAGGTACAACTGCCTTTTCACAGCCTTCCAAACTAATTCTGTTGATTGCTATCTACCACAAGGCTCTGTGAGGGCCATTGTAGATTCCTCCTCGAGCTTCAAGCTAGGCAAATCTTCCAGCTTCTTTCCTCTTCAAAAATTCCAAACTGAGTTTGAGCCCCCACTCAGTGAACCATAATGTTAATATTTTTTCTGCTTAAGGACTGACCTGACAATCATTTCCTTTGGCTCTTCCAACTCGATGAGTTGCAGTCTGCATGAGACCAAACCTGCTGCTGCCTCTAGACAGCTCTCAGTTCTTAAACTGAACACTGAAAAATGAAAGAGAGAAGCATTCTAATTTCAGTTTAAGTTTTTAAAATTTTTATTAGTATCACAAGTAGGCTTACATTAACATTGTAATGAAGTTACAGTGAAAATCCACTAGTCACTATACTCTGGCTTCTGTTTGGGTATTCTGGCCATGCTAAATTCTCCCTCAGTGTACCTAATCAGCACGTCTTTTGGACTATGGGAGGAAACCAGAGCACCCGGAGGATAACCATGCAAACTCCGAACGGATAGTCACATAAGGCTGGGATTGAACCTGGGTCCCTGGTGCTGTGAGGCAGCAGTGCTAACCACCGTGTCACCCTCCACAGCCCATCTCCATGGCAAGCTTTGGGATGTTCAAGCAGAAATGTAAACAAATTATTTTTACCTTCACAACTCTTTGAACCTGCAACCCACGAGAATAATGTATATTTGAACAGAGTCCTACAACCCTCTTTCCTCAAAGAGCTAGCTTTTACCTTTTACAGAGCTAATGATGGGCTTTTTTGTCAAGAGGTACAGAAATAGGTCATCTATGGCACTTGTAATTCTGATCTTGAAGATAAACAGATGTTAGATTTTAATTGTAATTAACACGATAGCAAAGTGGTTAGCACTGCTGCTTCACAGCTCCAGGAACCTGGGTTCGATTCCCGGCTCGGGTCACTGTCTGTGTGGAGTTTGCACATTCTCCTTATGTCTGCGTGGGTTTCCTCCGGGTGCTCCGGTTTCCTCCCACAGTCCAAAGATGTGCGGGTTAGGTTGATTGACCATGCTAAAATTGCCCCTTAGTGTCCTGGGATGCGAAAGTTAGAGGGATTAGCGGGTAAATGTGTAAGGATATGGGGGTAGGGCCTGGGTGGGATTATGGTTGGTGCAGACTCGATGGGCCGAAGGGCCTCTTTCTGCACTGTAGGGTTCTATGATTCTAATCAAAAAAAACCCAAGCTTATTTGAATTCCACTCACTTAAGATTATTCACCAGATGTTTTCTTTATCTTACATTTAACAATTCAATTCTTAAAACTAAAATTTATGTTCTTCAATATAAACTGCGAAATAGACATTCACAACACTACTAAAAGATGTACAAAATAATATAGCTCGTAAAGCACTTGAGGACCTTTTGATTGACAGCTGATATTTGTTCTGTGCGTCAACCTAGTAACAGACTCCACATTATTCTCAGTGGTGTCTGTGCAATCCAGACAATTGTATATAATTTGCTTTTTGCTATTTCACCTCCATGTCTTGAAGAGCAGCCCCTATGACCCAGCTCCCAGTGGTTACTCTGCTAAAAGCAGTCGAAAAATCATAGTTCCAGAGTCCATTAGTCAGCGACTGAGACAAGGAGCTTGACTGATTGATCATAATAGGACCCCCTAAGCCAAAGAATGTATCGAAAGGAACAAGTCATGCTGACCAATAGGTCTGTGCTGGGAAATACATTCCCCTTGATCTAACTTCATCAACATATCTTTATGACTTTTTTCTCTCCCTTGTCCACAGATGTCTGAATGTAGGAGGACAGGTGATTAAGAAGGCATATTGGAATACTTTCCTTTTGTTAGCCGAGGCATAGAATAGAAGAGGTTATGCTGGATCAATATAAAACATTAGTTAGTCCACAATTGGAATGCTGGGTGCGGTTGTGATCATCTCGCTACAGACAGGATGTCATTGCATAGAGAGGGTTTAGAAGAGATTTACGAGGATGTTGCTAGGACTGGAAAACTACAGCACTGAGTAAGGAGTGGAGAGGCTGAGGTTGTTCTCCTTGGAACAGAGGCTGCTGAGGGGACATATGGTTGGAATGTACAAGGTTGTGAAGGGGCTGGACAGAGTAGATGGGAAGGGTCTATTTCCCTTAGCAGAGAGGTCAGTGACTAGGGGGCATAGATTAGAAGTGATGAGGGGTGATGGGAAAAGTGCATGGGCATGGTGGAGTTTTTGGCTACCTTTTGTGGTGTACTGATTTTGTGATTCAATATACATGTCTGGCTTCCCCCTAAACACATCATTAAAGCCTACGTAAGAGAAAGATCTGTGTGGAGTCTGCATGTTCTCAGAATGTCTGTGTGGTTTTTTTCCGGATGCTCCGGTTTCCTCCCACAGTCCAAAGATGTGCAGGTAGATGTGCAGGTTAGGTGGATTGGCCATGCTAAATTGCCCCTTAGTGTCAGAGGGACCAGCTCGGGGATTGTGTTCTGTGCAGACTCAGTGGTCCAAATGGCTTCCTGCACTCTAGAATTCTATGATGGGGAAATAATGAAATAAGAGTTTGTTGGGGGAGATGAGATGGAGACTTAATAATTCATCAGTGACACAACCTTATCTTTAATCTAACGAGAGTTTTCCCTTTTTTATTTGCCAGAAACACCGGATAAAACACCAGTGAAGCACCTGACAAATTCAGATGGAAACAAATCAAACAATTCCCTCAACATCATTGAAGTGACAATCCCAGGTAAGCAAGAGCTGTCTGTGTTTAGAGGTTACCTGTTCCAGCCACCCTGTGTGAGTGAATGAAGGACTGAGTTCCCCCCCCTTTTCCCTCTCTCTCCCTGGACAGATATTGCTGGTATTCAACAGAAACCAGGGCTGAGCTTTTCTAATGGAAAGGAAACTATTCACAGATTCATTAAAAACATCAATAGCATATTTGATGTGGAACCACCTTAAGTCTAACTAAAGGCATGTCCCTGACGTTTAGCACAGAGTTTTCAATGGAATACTGGATCATGGAATAGCTGGCATTCCATTGAACTCCTGATGGGACAGGGCACACAAGCGTGAGATCTGGCACATCCCCTACTACATATGGGGAGTTGGTAGGTTTGCTGATGGTTTTCTGGGACATGTGTCAATTGAACCTTTGGTACAGGTTCACATCAGTCGATCAGTCTCATGTCCATAACTCAGAAATGTGTCATTTCAGCTCAGGGACATTTAATTTCATTTTTGGCCAAAGTGGCATTTTCCCCAGGCTTGAGAGGAATCCACTGATACTCCAATGGGCTGTGGAAATAGTACATGGTCCAAAAATGTCTGGAGAGTCCTCCGCTACAGAGATTATTGATTTAGACAAGGGAACTAAATGTAATATCTCTGCATTTGCAGATGACACAAAGCTGGGTGGGAAGATGAGCCGTGAGGAGCATGCAGAGATATTTCACTCAGATTTGGACAAGTGAGTGGGTAAATGGATGGAAGTTGCAGTATAATGAAGATAAATGTGAGGTTATCCACTTTGGTAGAAAAAACAAGAAGGCAGATTATTATCTGAATGGCTACGGATTGAGAGGGGAATGTACAACCCGACCTGGGTGTCCTCGTACACCAGTCACTGAACATGAACATTGCAGATACAGCAGGCAGTGAAAAAGGCAAATGGTATGTTGGCCTTCATAGTGAGAGGATTCGAGTTAAGAAGCAGGGATGTCTTGCTGCAATTATATGGGGCCTTGGTGAGGCCACACCTGAAATATTATGTGCAGTTTTGGTCTCCTTATCTGAGGAAGGATGTTCTTGCTATGGAGGGAGTCCTGTGAAGGTTTACCAGGCTGATTCTTGGGGTGACAGGAAAGAGGTATGAGGAAAGATTGAGTTGATTAGGATTATGTTTGCTGGAGTTTAGAAAAATGAGGGGGGGATCTCCTCATTGAAACCTATAAAATACTAACAGGACTAGATAGGGTAGATGCAGGGAGGCTGTTCCCAATGGTGGGAATGTCCACAACCAGGAATCATAGTCGAAGGATACCGTAGAAACCATACCGTACCATATGGGTTAAAACTTTTAGGTTTAGTTTAGAGATGAGGAGACATTTCTTCACCCAAAATGTGGTCAGCTTATAGAATTTGCTACAGAGAAAGCAGCTGCATGTTTTCAAGAAGCAGCTCGATACAGCTCTTGGGGCAAAAGGGATCAAAAGATATGGAGGGACGATGAGATCAAGCTATGCCTTGGGTGACCAGCCATCATCATGATGAATGGCACAGCAGGCTCAAAGGAGTAAATGCCTTCTTCCTGCACATGTTTATTGGTTAGCACTGCTGCCTCATATCGCCAGGCACCCAGATTCAATTCCGGCCTCGGATAACTGCGTGGAGTTTGCAGATTCTGTCTGGGTTTCCTCTGGTGCTGCGGTTTCCTCCCACACTCCAAAGATATGCGGGTTAGGTTGATTGACCAAGCTAAACTACCCCTTAGTATCAGGGGGATTAGCTGGGTAAATATGTGGGGTTTGTGGGGATAGAGCTGGGTGGGGTTGTTGTTGGCGCAGGCTTGATGGGGCAAATGGCCTCCTTCTGCACTGTAGGAGTTCTATGATAACACATATGTGATTAACAACGTCATTGCAGCCTAGCTCTTTTGGGAATAAAACTCCATCCATTATCAAGGGATATATTTGAAGATGATGTCACTCAGTCTGGTGAAGACATCCAGCAGAGGCGGCTGAGGAACTTCTCTGGGAGAAGTCAGCCCAGCAACATCTACTGAGAAGTGGGAAGCAGAAAATCCGGTATCACAGAGCAGTAAGCCTGAAATACTATATTAGTGTTTTCCTACCTAGGAATAGGAAGATAGTGCAGCTCAACACATGGCTAAACAGTTGATGTGGAAGAGAGGGTTTCAGATATCTGGACCATTGGGGTCTCCTCAGGGGCAGGTGGAACCTGTACAAGAAGGGTGGATTGCATCTAAACTGGAAGGGCATAAATATTCTGATCAGGAGCTATGCTAGTGTCACATGGGAGGATTTAAACTAGTTTGGCAGGAGGGTGGGAACCAAAGCAAAGGTGAATTAACTGAAGGGGAACCAAAGAGTAGGGCCAGTAAGACTCAGAGAAGAAGCAGGCAGGTGTGGTTGCTAATCAAAGGGAGTCTGGTGGACTGAAATACATTTGTTTCAATGTGAGAAGAGTAACAGGTAAGAATTTAGAGCTTGGATTATTACTTGGAACTATAATGTCATTGCTATTACAGAGACTTGGCTAAGGAAAGGACAGGATTGCCAGCTTAACATTCCAGGGTACAGATGTTTCAGGCTGGATAAAGGGGAGTGTAAGAGAGGTGGGAGTTGCACTACCGGTTAAGGAGAATATCACAGCTGTACTACGGGAGTACACTTCGGAAGTCTCATACAGTGAGGCAATATGGGTAGAGCTCAGGAATAGGAAGGCTGTAGTCATAATGTTGGGGGTTTACTATAGGCCACCCAACTGCCAGCAGAAGATAGAGGAACAAATATGTAGGCAGATTTTGGCAATGTGTCAAAGTAACAGGGTTCTTGTGGTGGGAGATTTTTACTTCCCCTGTATTGACTGGGACTCAGTAAGGCATTGATGGGGCAGAGTTTGTAAGGATCATCCAGGAGGGCTTCTTGAAACAGTATGTAGATAGTCTAACTAGGGAAGGGGCCATACTGGACCTAGTATTGGGGAATGAGCCTGGCCAGATGGTAGACATTTCAGTAGGGGAGCAGTTCGGGAACAGTGACCACAATTCAGTAAGTTTTAAGGTACTGATGGATAAAAAAATAAGTGTAGTCCTCACATTAAGGTGCAAAATTGGGGAAAGGCTAATTCCAACAATATTAGGCAGGAACTGAAGAATGTAGATTAGGGACAGATGTTTGAGGGCAAATTAACATCTAACATGTGGGAAGCTTTCAAGTGTAAGTTGATAGGGATTCAGGACCGGCACATTCCTGAAAGGATGAAGGATAAGTATGGCAAGTTTTGGGAATCTTGGATAATGAGAGATATTGTGAGCCTAGTCAGATAAAAAAAAAGTGTAGTCCTCACATTAAGGTGCAAAATTGGGGAAAGGCTAATTCCAACAATATTAGGCAGGAACTGAAGAATGTAGATTAGGGACAGATGTTTGAGGGCAAATTAACATCTAACATGTGGGAGGCTTTCAAGTGTGAGTTGATAGGGATTCAGGACCGGCACATTCCTGGAAGGATGAAGGATAAGTATGGCAAGTTTTGGGAATCTTGGATAATGAGAGATATTGTGAGCCTAGTCAAAGAGAAAAAGGAAGCATTTGTCAAAGCTACGAGGCTGGGAACACACAAAGCAAGTGTGGAATACAAGGAAAGCAGAAAGAAACTTAAGCAAGGAGTAAGAAAAGCTAAAACGGGTCATGAAAAGTTATTGTCTAGCAGAATTAAGTAAAATCCCGAGGCTTTTTATACATATATAACGAACAAGAGGGTAGCCAGGGAGAAGGTTGGCCCGCTCGAGGACAGGGGAGGGAATTTAAGCATGGAGCCAGAGGAAATGGGTGACATATTAAATGAGTACTTTGCATCAGTATTCATCAAAGAGAAGGACTTCGTGGATGATGAGCCTGGGAAAGGGTGTATAGATAGTTTGAGTCTTGTTGAGATCAAAAAGGAGGAGGTATTGGGGTTCTTGAGAAACATTAAGGTAGACAAGTCCCCAGGGCCTGATGGGATATACCCTAGAATACTGAGAGAGGCAAGGGAGGAAATTACTGGAGCCTTGAGATACAGGGGAACTCCCAGAGGATTGAAGAATAGTCAGTGTTATTGCTTTGTTTAAACAGGGCAGCAAGGATAATCCAGGTAATTACAGGCTGGTGACCCTTATGTCAGTGGTAGGGAAATTATTGGAGAAGATTCTTCGAGACAGGATTTACTCCCACTTGGAAATAAGTAGACGTATTAGCGAGAGGCAACGTGGTTTTGTGAAAGGGAAATCGTGTCTCACTAACTTGATCGAGTTTTTCAAGGAAGTGACGAAGATGATTGATGAGGGGAGGGCAGTGGATGTTGTCTACATGGACTTCAGTAAGGACTTTGACAAGGTCCCTCATGGCAGACTGGTGCAGAAGGTGAAGTCACATGGGATCAGAGGTGAACTGGTAAGGTGGTTGCAGAACCAGCTCAGTCAAAGAAGACAGAGGGTAGCAGTGGGAGGGTGCATTTCTGAATGGAGAGCTGTGACAAGTGGCGTTCCTCAGGGATCAGTGCTGGGACCTTTGTTGTTTGTAATATATATAAATGATTTGGAGGAAAATCTAACTGGTTTGATTAGTAAGTTTGCGGACCACACAAAGGTTGGTGGATTTGCGGACCATCAGAGGATACAGCAGGATATAGATTGGTTGGAGACTTGGGCAGAGAGATAACAGATGGAGTTTAATGTAAGGTAATGCATATTGGAAGGTCTAATACAGATAGGAAATATACAGTAAATGGCAGAACCCTTAAGAGTATTGATAGACTGAGGGATCTGGGTGTACAGGTACACAGGTCATTGAAAGTGGCAACGCTGGTGGAGAAGGTAGTCAAGAAGGCATGCGGCATGCTTGCCTTCATCGATTGGGACACTGAATTTAAAAATTGGCAAGTCATGGTGCAGCTTTATAGAACTTTAGTTAGGCCACACTTGGCATATGGTGTTCAATTTTGGTCACCAGACTACCAGAAGGATATGGAGGCTTTGGAGAGGGTACAGAAAAGATCTACCAGGATGCTGCCTGGTATGGAGGACATTAGCTATGAGGGAAGGTTGGAGAAACTTGACTTGTTCTCACTGGAACGACAGAGGTTAAGGGGCGACCTGATAGAAGTCTACAAGATTATGAAAGACATGGACAGAATGAATAGTCAGAAGCGTTTTCCCAGGGGTAAGAGTCCATCACTAGGGGGCATAGGTTTAGGGTGTGAGGGGCGTTTAAAGGAGATGTATAAGGCAAGTATTTTACAGAGAGGGTGGTGGGTGCCTGGAAGTCGCTGTCGGGGGAGATAGCGGAAGCAAATATGATGGTGACTTTTAAGGGACGTCTGGACAAATACATGACTAGGATGGGAACGGAAGGATATGGTCTCTGGAAGGGTAGAAGATTTTAGTTCAGTCAGGCAGCATGGTCAGTGCAGGCTTGGAGGGCTGAAGGGCCTGTTCCTGTGTTGTAATTTTCTTTGTTCTTTGTTTACATATTGACATTTGACATATTACATATTGACATTGATATTTACATATCTTTCACTCCAGTGCTCATATTTGGGGCCTGAGTCAATTAATGCTGGAAATAAATTTCCTGTAAAAACAGTAAACCTTCTGCCAACTGTTCTATCAGAATCCTGTGACTTGGCCTGTGACCGCTCAGCCTGGGGAATGTTCTCCATTAAGACCAGATCATACTCAACTCTGTAATCAGTGAGACATATGTTCCAGCTCTGGTAGTTAAAGTTTGATGTCTATCCCCTGTGGGCACCCATGTTTTGGATCTTTTATTCTAAGGAGCCCCATTCTAGTTCTGGGATTTTTCTGTTTTGCAGAAAGTTATGATGCAAAGCTCACAAGAGTGGACATTGCCAATAATCTACGGGAGCAAGTGCAGGACCTGTTCAATCGCAAATATGGTAATTTCGGTTCTTCTGTAATAGTTGCTCAGAATGTCAGGCTGTAATCCAATCAGGGGAACCTATACCATTATCATGTGACTGTTGCTGCCACAAGTGGACCTATCACCATTACAAACATTTGTCTCGTGCAGTGCTACCATGGCAGTAGAGCAGGGAGGCGATGGCTAGCAGCTATTTTTAAAGTATCTGATGATGTTGGCCTGTCCGCAGACCCTGTCCAGACAATGAGCCCATGGAAGCAGCTATTGCACCAATTTCCTTCAATCCACCCTAAGCTTGGTACAGATGGAGTGATGTGTCCAAAGCTTTGGTTAAAAAATTTATGGATTGGATTATATATGGTTCCTCTTGTGCCTGAACCACTGTCACATTGCCGCAAGAGTTCCAGCTCCATCACACCATTTTGTTGACCTGTTGCAGACAATAGCAGGAAATATTATTGACCAAAAGTCAACTTTGCTTGGGACACATTCCGGCCTTGCCCGTTAAATGGGATTCATTCAGAGGAAGTAAAGAAAAATCTTGCATTTATATAGTGTCTTTCACAACCTCAGGTGATTCCAAAGCATTTTCCAGCCAAGAAAACACTGTTTGAAGTGTTGTTGCTGTTGTAACACAGTAAACACAGCTGCAGGTTTATCTGTTCAAGAGATGCAGCAAAATCCAATTCCCACTCAATGTTCTGCTGCATTAATGGACAGAACAATGTTGCAGCTTACTGAGCACCTACAAACTCCTATCGCAACAATCATTCATACGTTCATATTTAACTGAGTTTCTCCGCAATGTCCTAAATTACATTTCCTTGATTGAGACCACTCTAAGTAAATAGTTACCTTGAAGTAGAATTATTAACTAATTCTAATCTGGTCACAAAGCTAGTTTGCCTCAACTCTGGTAAATTTGAAGGTGCATTTAACTTTTTTTCTGTCTACTAAGTGTTGGATATCATTGTGTTGTAAAGAATTGCCAAACTGTTGCTCAGTGCATCCTTCAACATAGTAGCTGACTTTGGGCAACCCACCAAGTGTAGCAACATTCAATCCCTCCACTATCATTGGCAGCAGTGTGTGCAATCTACACGATGCACTGTAGCAACCCAAGGCTCCAAACCCACAACTTCGATCACCTAGAGAGACAAGGACATCAGGTGCATAGGAACACCACCAGCTACAAGTTCCCCTCCAACTCGCACACCATCCTGACTTGGAATTATATGGCCATTCCTCCACTGTCGCTTTATTAAAATCCTGGGACTTAACAGCATTGTGGGTGTGCCTATACCACAAGGACTGCAACAGTTTAAGAATGCGGCTCACCGCACCCTTCTCCAGGACAATTCAGGTTGGGCAATAAATTTTCGTCTAGCCAGCGACACCCACTTCCCATGAAATAATTTTAAAACATGCTTTGTTTCAGCTACCTGAGCCACCCCTTGCTAGATTGATTCTTGTACTCGGTAAAAAAAAGTTGTTAGTTTTATTGCCTCACTTCTTCTTCATTACAGGTGAAGCTTTAGGAATAAAATATCCTGTGCAAGTTCCATATAAACGTATAAAAAGCAATCCTGGCTCAGTAATAATCGAGGGGCTTCCACCAGGCATTCCATTCCGAAAACCCTGCACGTTTGGGTCCCAGAACCTGGAGAGAATCTTGGCTGTGGCTGACAAAATCAAATTCACCATAACCAGGTAACCACAACCGGGTGCTGTAAGTAACCAGGTAACCACAACTGGGAGCTGTAAGTAACCAGGTAACCACAACTGGGAGTTGTAAGTAACCAGGTAACCACAACTGGGAGCTGTAAGATAACCAGGTAATCACAACTGTGAGCTGTAAGATAACCAGGTAATCACAACTGTGAGCTGTAAGATAACCAGGTAACCACCACTGAGAGCTGCAAGTACTCAGGTAACCACAACTGTGAGCTGTAAAAAACCAGTTTGCTGTGGCTCTGGAGTCACATATAGGCCAGACCAGGTAAGTGCGCAGATTTCCTTCCATAAAGGACATTAGTGAACCAGATGAGTTTTTCTGACAATGGTTTCATGGTCATCAGAAGATTCTCAATTCCACATTTTTTATTGAATTCAAATTCCACCATCTGCCATGGCGGGATTCTCACCTGAGTCCCCAGAACATGAGCTGAGTTTCTAGATTAATAGTCTTGCGATAATCTCACTAGGCCATTGCCTCCCCATGATGACTGCGGAGCAGTAAGTAACCAGGTAAAAACAACAGACTCAAAGTAACCGAGTTATGGAATCTGTAAGTCACGACAGGTACAATTAACCAGCCGTTTGATTGAACTCGGAAGTTAAATATCTGAGAAAAGTATAATGTCCATTCTTAGTTGCTGACATTGTCTCAGCATCAATCATTAATTGCAGATGTGTAATCCACGCATCATAACATTCGTGTAACATTTCTTCTGATCACTGTGCTAGATCTCTTCCATTTAATCTTACATTTGTGTCCCCTTAGGCTAGCTTCTCGCATCCATTTCGATCTTTTCTGCCCCATTCCTTCACCATTTTGAACACCTCTCTCAAATTATCCCATGACCTCTTCTGTTCCAAGAAAGCCTCAGTTTTTCATATTTTTCTTCCCATTTGTGTTGCCCCTGCACCCGGCAATGTCCTAGTCCATCTTCACTGTACTTTGTCCATTGTTTTAACATCCTTCCTACGCTGTGGTGACCAAAACTGCACATAGACTTCCAGTCTTATTAAGATTTTCCACAGATGCACCATTACTTTCTGACTTTAGTTTTTGTGGCCTTAACCACTTGTGTCTCTGCTTATAATGAACCTGATCCTTCCAATGGATCTGCTCCTCCCCCCATCAGTCAGCATTCCTTCAGTTCAAGAATAATTGTTACCCTTTTTTTAGAAGCATAGGAACAGGAGCATTTATTTATTAGTGTCACAAGTAGGCTTACATGAACACTGCAAGTATGTTACTGTGAAAATCCCCTAGTCGCCACACTCCAGCACCTGTTCAGGTACCCTGAGGGAGAATTTAGCATGGCCAATGCACCTAAAACCAGTATGTCTTTCAGACTGTGGGAGGAAACTGGCGCACCCGGAGGAAACCCATCTAGGCACAGAGAGAACGTGCAGATTCCACACAGACAGTGACCAACCCGAGAGTCAAATCCAGGTCCCTGGTACTAAGGCAGCTGTGCTAATCACTGTGCCACAGTGCTGCCCAAAGGTCAGTTAACCCCTCAAACCTGCTTCGCCATTCATTGATATCTAACGTTTAGGGAATACAGGCCTAGTCTTCTCACTTTCTCCTCATAGGACAATCTCTCCATCCCAGGAATCAGTCTGGTGAATCTTCATTTCATTCACTCTTGGACAAGTATATCCTTCCTTCGGTGAGAAAGCCAAAACTATGACACAATATTGCAAGGCTCTGTATAATTACCATAAGATGATCTTATTTTTAGCCTCTATTACAAAGTAATTGGATTGTAAAATAGGCTTAAGGAAATCAGAGGATAATATGGGTAGTACAGGAAGGTGGAGTTACGGTTGAAGATAAGCTATAATCTTATAGAATGGCAGAACAGGCTTAAAGGGCTGAGTGGCCTATTTCTGCCCCTGTTCTTATGTCTTATACTCTTCTGTAGATTGAGAAACATCTTAGGCCTGTAACACTATAGTCTAATGAATGATTTTGTAATCTTCTGAAACTTGTATACTTTTGTCATTTTACAGGCCTTTCCAAGGACTCATCCCTAAACCCGGTAAGCATATTTTTACACAAATAATAACTTCAAAGCATGAATTACTTCTGTGGTATTTTAAATTTGCATGGTAGTAATGAATCCATAAAACTGCCAAGAGAGCATTTTACTCTCAACTCTGAGAGGCTGTGGTAGAGAGATACCCTTGTGTTCAGGAATGGGTCCCCAGCAGGTGAGTGGAGGATCAGATATGCTGCCAGGTCTCTCTCTTTGGCACAAGTAGAACTCATCCCAGGAACACAGAGCAAGGTGAGATTTAACAAATTCCCAATCCCAAATTCCCAATGTACACTCTTGCTGGGTGAGGATTTCTATTGGGAACACAAATTCATAAAATGTACCTTCTGTCGGAGAGAAACGTGGAAGCAGGAGTAGGCTATTCAGCCCTTCAAGCCTGCTCTGCTAATAATTTTGATCATGGCTGATAATCAAATTCACCACCCTGATCCTGCCGCACCGCCCCCCCCCCCCCCCCCCATATCCTATAGAGAGAGAAGATCCCATATCCAAAGTGAGAGAAGTGGATTAGTTATGCTGTCCAATAATCGATCCACTTATCACCTGCTTAATCAGCTGGAGCCCTGATCAGTGTGAGAAGTCTTCCAATGGTACAAGATTGGACAAAAGTAAAACTTGAAATCAAACCTCCAGCATGTCCCTCTGGAGCTAATATGAAGGCTGCAGTACTGGACAGCAGAACACTGTCTCCCAGTGGCTGGGATGTGGGATCTGCATTGTGTGAGACAGGCCAGTAGCTGAAGAATGGCAGGAGCTGGCTTGGGCGATGCAGACGTCTCTCCGCAGCCTCAACAGCCTTGCTCTAAGGAATGCAGAGAAGGTTTAGACGAAGGCAGCTGCCACCTCAAAACGTGTGACACCTGTAGCTGCAGGGCTATCTACTGACCCAGCTAATGGAGGGACTTCCAGCCCTCGAGATAGTGAACAGCTCAACCATGTCACATTGCCCTCCCCCTGAGGAAGCACAGTTTGAAATTAGAAACCTCACTGAATATATCTGCACAGTGGGGGAAATCCAGAGGATAACACACTGGACATGTCTGCACTAACTGTTAGGGCAGTTAACACTTGTTATATAGAACATAGAACACTACAGCACAAACAGGCCCTTTGGCCCACAAGTTGCGCCAATCACATCCATACCTACCAAGCCACAGAACTATCTGTAATTCCCAATCCCATTAAATCCCATATACTCATCCAGAAGTCTTTTAAAAGACCCCAGTGAGTTCGCCTCTACCACCACCGACAGCAACCGATTCCACTCACTCACCACCCTATGAGTGAAAAACTTACCCCTATAATTACAATGGCTGTGTGCCTTAGCATTTGATTGGAGATGGGGCAACGTGGGAGAGTTGGGGAGGAAAGCTGCCACATTCATGGTCACAATGTGGAACCATGGGCACTGGCCATAGTGGATTATTTGATCAGGCAGTATAGTACTTATGGAAATAGCTAGTAAATTGAACAGTTCAGGGGCCAAAGTAACTGTCTATAGTAGCCTTTCTCTCCATTCTATAGTGTTTGGCTAGATATCATCTTCTTGATCAGAGTTATACCGCAGGGCCGTATTGTGCTGTTTATGGGGAAGTGGAGGGTTTGTATAAGCCTGGCAAATATGGTAATTGTGGTTGGCAACTTTTCTGGTATGACTTGGAAGGACACAAAGTTCAGAGGTTACCCTGACAGCTACTGACACATCCCTGACCTGGATGTGCTTTGTCAGTGTGGCTACAGGACTGATCCCCGTTCTGTGATCGTTTCCTCAGGGATCTGTTGGCCCCACAGGGAAGTGCCTTCTGGCATTCCCAGTTACAAAGTGTCAGGGCCTGTACAAACAGGCAGCAAAGGGGCGAATCCTAAATCAGCGCGGAAGATGCCAATTGATCTGGTGGCATGCTACCTCGGAGTCTTCTCCTCAGCACCACCTCTGGGCCTCCTCCTCAGCACCAACATCACCCTCTGGGATGCCTTCGCCACCCGCACCTCCTTCGAGATTCCTCCTCCACTCACATCCTCCTCAATCTTGCAGTGTCCATTTGCACACACCACAATATGAAACAGCTGGACCAAGAGATCTGTGTGGCAGATGGAAACAGCTTTAGAGAGATGATTCAAGAGATTAAAGCCCTTTGTGTTTCTGAACAGGCTAAGAAAGAAGTCAGAGCTCTGCAGCATTCTTAAAGTCAAAAAATAAGCAGCAGGCGATGGCTGTAGTTTATTTTTTCTTAAAAAGAAGCTGCTTTAAGGAGCTCTGTTAAAAGCTAGTGAAGGGTCTACAAAACTTCCTCTGGTTTACATGGAAGGTCATTAATCAGCCTTGCACACAAGCTGCTGACAGATTCTAAATGATAAAAGTGCCCCCAGGTCACATTGCCAGACACGGTGTACATTGGGCAGGGAGCAGGTCGCCATGTCCAATAGTATATAAGTTGCTAGCCCGTCAGAACTACCTGTCTTACGGACCACATTACAGGCCATGCAGTCTTCACCTTGAAGATTGATTTCTCCAAAGCCCTCCTCACTGGCCTCTCTGCTTCCACCCTCTACGCATTCAGCTAATCCACAACTCTGCGTTTCCCACAAGGCCTGCACACTCATCAGCCCTATCCTCACCCAGTGCCGCTGGCTGCCTGTGCCCCACCAAAAGAGTTTCAAGATCCTCAGAAGCCAAAACACGACTGGAAACCTGAAATAAAACCAGAAAATGCTGGAAACTCGCAACGGAAAGAGGAAGGTAGGGCCACACTTTCCGATCTCTGCCGCTTTGTCGAAACCATCACAACTGTTTTCCTACATTCCAACACTTGGAAATTACTTCATTGGCTGTCAAAGATTTTGGAGTGCCCTAGTTGTGAGAAGCGCAATAAGTATTTCAGATCCCAGCACCCTAAGCTCTGGAAATTTTTCCCTGAATCTCTCGGCTTCTTCTCCTCGCTTTCCACATTGAAGATGCTCTTAAATCCTCTCTTGGAGGCAGACTTCTGTTCCTGAGGCCGGCAGCATGCATCAGGAAGTTACCCAGCTTGCTGTATCTACTACTGTCAGACCCAATTTTCGCTCTGGGCAGGTGGATGTGGGCTGCAGTTGAGTCTACCAGCCCTTGGCACAGATCAGAGGCAGCTGTGGGAGCTGCTGAGTACCTGGGCAGGCTTTTCAAAAGGCCCACTCTAGTTTTTCAGGACTTAGTTTGAGTTGTTTCATTAAATATTAAGCCCACACACCCAATCACCTCACACCCACACCCCACGCACCATCCATGCCAACTCATGCCCTCACCCAACCCAATGGTTGTTTATGTCCTCCATGCCAAACTATGTCGAATAGTCCTCTTTATACACCATGCTAAATTCATGCTCCCACCTACATCTCCTGGCCCTTCTTACCCCTGTGACAACTCATGCCAACCCATTCCCTCCACTTACAACCCTTTGCCCTTGCACTCTCCCATGTCCACCATGGGCAGATCTCAGAAGGCAGATTGAGATGAAATAAAATAAAGATCTAAATATCTTTTACAGTCTAAAGTAGTTTAAAAAAAACATTCAGTAAAGCCCATTCAAAACTTTAAAAAACCTGCAAGTACTTAATACCTTACGATAACAAATTTTGTTTGTCAGCCCTCCTTTAAAGTTAAGTATTCATAACCTCATTAAAGACAGTTAATGTTTCAAGAACCTTTTTTCAGCTGTCAGTCAGACACTGGATTTAGTCAACCCCACACCCCTGTCCCAACCTCCTCCTGAGATAATTGTAGGGTATAGAAAACAACTAAACTGCAATAATGATAGGGCTTGGGATGATGTAAACAAACAACTTTTGTAACTATTAGAACATTTTTTAAAATTCTCACTGACATAGGCAGTCTGTTTA
Organism: Carcharhinus amblyrhynchos; assembly: GCF_965287045.1. Taxonomy (NCBI): domain Eukaryota; kingdom Metazoa; phylum Chordata; class Chondrichthyes; order Carcharhiniformes; family Carcharhinidae; genus Carcharhinus; species Carcharhinus amblyrhynchos. The sequence continues at coordinate 34,195 of NW_027650016.1, read as the reverse complement.
TTTTAAATGTTTAAATAGCTTCACAGCCTGACAGTTCTATAGACCTCCTCTGACTTTCATAAGCCTTTATGCCTCCTCCCTAAATTTGTAGCTCCCACACTGCAGGATAAGGTCCTCGCTACAGTGAAAAATGGGGTCTGTTTGAACCTCTTGAGTTCTGGTTTCTCTCGTGCGAGTTCACCCATCTCTTTTCCCTACTGGTGAAAGTGGAATCTGCAGAAATCTGGTCCAGTATCTCATTGTCAAATTTTGTTTGTCAGCAACTCCTTTAAAGTGCTTTGGGGCTATTTTGCAATATTACAGAAATGAAAAATGTTACGTAGTCACAGCATCAACTCTGAGCAAGTGGCAGACTCATCCTCCTCTAGTTCCAGGCTGCTGTCCTGAGCACCATCCACCACCTTCTCCTTCAAGATAGTTGGACGTGTGTTAATGAGAGTCCTGTTTGCAGAATGTGGCTGTTGCGATAGAACAGACGATAGATAGCCTGTGAGATGTAGGTGAATGTCATCATAGCGAATGTGAGGAAAAGTAATTGTAGTGAAGTGTGATACAGTGATTGTTGGAGAGCAAGTGCAAGGGGAGGAGGGGTGTCAGTGACTTTATCATCATTGTTCTTAACGAAACCTGTAAGTGGTGACTTGAAGTATTCTCATTTATAGTTAGATCATTACATTTTTGTGACATTGCAACAGTGTCTTGGTTGCAATGACCCTGCCATTGACATATTCTTCTCATGATTTCCTGAGTTGATGTCTGCAGGGTTTCCTGACCCAGGGGGAGGATGTGGCAGGGGGTTGGGGGGGAGGGATGGAAATGAATGTCATTCATCCTGTTCACTGTTTAGAAATCAGTGTGTCCAAGGCAGCAGCACTTTGGTGTACACCCAGCTGCCTTTCTGCAGCCATTTAAACAGAAGTGGTTTTCTGCTGTATGTAGCCAGAATGCACCCTGCCCCCCCACCCCTCCCATCCCCTGTTAAAAAGGTGCTGATTGCCTTTAAGTGGTGCACAATATCTAACATCCATATCCGTCGCAGTTACAGTGCGGGCAACATCATTAAAATGATCAGAATATCATGTGTAACGGGTACACGGCACACACACTATCAGATTACTGACCCAATAGAATGATCAAACTCTGGGGCAGGGAAAAATCAGGAAATGGGGTTAACTAAAGAGTTAGTAAAGAGTTGACTCAGACAGAATACAGTGATCAGATTGCTGTGCTTTCCGACTCTGTGAAGGACATGTTGATTCTCCAGTTGGTGACAATTCTGTTCAGCTTTGCACTATTCTTTGGAATGGCTTTGGGCCTTCTCATCTGCCTGGTGCCTGAAGCATTGATTTAGTGCCCTCGAATCACCCCTCCTACCTGACCGTCTGTCAATCAGCATCCTTCTCTAACCACAAATTGTATCTGTTTTTTGTTGAGGGCAGCATGGTGGCACAGTGGTTAGCACTGCTGCCTCACAGCGCCAGGGACCCAGGTTCAATTCCCAGTTTGGGTCATTGTCTGTGTGATGTTTGCACGTTCTCCCTATGACTGCGTGGGCTTGCTCTGGTTTCCTCCCACAATCCAAAAAAGATGTGCTGGTTTGGTGTATTGGGCATGCTAAATTTTCCCTCAGTGCACCCAAATAGGCGCCAGAGGATTTTCACAGCAACTTCATTGCAGTGTTAATGTAAGTCTACTTGTGACACTAATAAATAAACTATATAAACTGTCTGTGGGAATCTGCATATTCTCTCCGTGTCTGCATGGGTTTCCTCCGGATGGTCCCGTTTCCTCCCACAGTCCAAAAGGTGTGTGGGTCAAGTGGATTGGCCATGCTAAATTTCCCCTAAGTGTCCCAGGATGCATGTCTAAGTGGGATTAGTCAGGTAAACGTGGGGATACAGGGATACGGCCTCGGTGGGATGCTCTGTCGATAGTCAGTGCAAACTCGATGGGCCGAATGGCCTCCTCCTTCCCTGTAGGGATTCTATGAACCTATAACGACAAAATCTGTTATGATGTGTCATGCCTTGTACTGACGGCACTGACTCCACTCCTACAATTCATTCACGTTGACATGGTTCCCCTGGAAGCTCATGATCCTGAATGACACCAAATCACTCATTCTATATGGGTGAGTTTTATTTACTCTACCCCAGTCTGGACATACCCTGCAATGAGCTAGCCTCATCCCCTTTTCTGTCTTTCAGTCCTTTAATTATAATTTAAAAAGCCACTTCAAATTAAATCCAATCATGGACCCCACGAGGGACAAACCAGATCCAAGCCAACAAGAACTTACATTCTATCTTGATCCAAACTGACGAGATGGGACACTGCACCCCCTCCCGGGCTGGATCTAATGCTTCATCTTAGCTAAAATGCTGAGATGGCTTTGAAAAATTGCATCAGGTAAAGCCTCGATTTAATTTAATCCTTTACTCTACCCTGAACCAACCACAATCGCAGGTGTCACAATAGGGTACCCTCATTCCCTGCCCAGGTTTTACCTTGAATTGGGGAGTTGAGGTGTACCATTTCAGGGAAGATGAATTTCAAAAGCCAATTTGTTTATCAACTGCTATTAAACTGTCTTGACCAATGGGCTCCTTTGAAGATGATATCATTGGGGTGCTGTGTTGCTCTTAAAGGGACAATCACTATAGCTGTGTAATATTTGATTGAGTGAGACTGACTGAGTTTGAGTAAATGGATACACCTCATTTAACTGGAGTGAAATACTAGGAGCTGCATGTTTTATTTTTTAGATGGATTTTTGTACTTGTAACTGAAATTGATTCTCTCATTTTTCTCTTCTGCTCTGTCCATATTCAAGCACCCAGAAGAATAACATCTTTAGAAAAAGCATATGCTGCTTTACAGGGTAAGCTCTCTATCCCCCTTCTCTCTTAATGTACGCATGAGCATTGTGTCATAATTCCGCTCTTTCCATTAACTGGGTAAATGTCTCTGGCAAAAGATATAGTCCCCCACGTTTGCTTTCTTAATCCTCGAGCCAATTTACTATCACTGATGAGTGACTTTCTTGGTGTATGGAAAGTGTTCATAATTCAGCTACTTAAATCAAGGTGATCCAAGCTCCAGAGGAAAGCTCAGTGCAAGAGAGCAGTTTAGGGGTAGTGAGCAAGGTACACAAGTCATTCACAGTCGTGTAATAAATCTGCCCATCTATTATTAAGGAGAATAGGTATTTTATCTTTCATTACGAAATAATCTATTCGCTTTCCACACATATTCTGTAGCACTTCTGTCAGTCAGAAGAACTGCGAATAGATGCAATGTGGATAAAGTCATACCATCATAAATTTGTGCAGTAGTAGGCCATTCAGCCCCTTAAGGCTGCTACGCCATTCAATAAAATCATGGCTGATCTGATTGTGGCCTTAATTCCACACTGTCAACCACTGCACCCACCAACCCCAACCCCCAATTACCCTCAACTCCCGTGTTGATAAAGAGTCTGTCTAACTCAACCAGTTAGTTAACCTTAATGACCCAGCCCCCACTGCTCTCTGTGGGAGCAAACTCCAAATGCTAATGATGCTCTAAGAGATGAAATTTCTCCGTGTCTATTTTTTAATGGGAGACCCTTTATTTTAATCTGTGTATCTCCTAAATTGTCCTCTGAGGTGAAATATCCTTTCAGTGTCTACCTTATCAAACCCCCTCAGACTCTTGTATGTATTAATAAGGTCACCTCTCACTCTTCTAAACGCTGGTAAATATAGGCCCAACTTGCTTGATCTTTCTTCAAAGTCAACCCATCCATCCCAGGGCAAACCTATCCCTCATTATGCCCCATGGTAGCAATATATATCCCAACTTTATACTCCATACGTCTTGTAATAAAAACCAACATTCCAATTGCCTTCCTAATTACTCGCTATACCTGCAAGCTAACGTTTTGCAAGTCATATACAAGGTTGCCCAGGTCCCTGTGAACCAATCTCTCTGCATTTTCCCACATTATTCATTACTTAACCTTTACAGACTCTTGTATCCTCCTCACAATTTGTGTATCTATTATTTTGCTTATTCAGCAAATTTGGCTGCAATATTTTCATCCTAGTCATTATGCAGATCACAAGTAGTTGAGGCTCCAGTACTGATTCCTGTGGCACTACACTAGTTATAGCTTGCCAACCTGAAAATGATCTTGATTCTTTCATGTTAGTTCACTAATCCTCTTTCCAAGCTAATATGATATCCCAAACAGCTCAAGTTTTTATCTTGTGTAGTAACATTTTACATGACATCTTTAGAAAGTCCATTTTTTTTTCCTTTGTGGGAGATGAGTGTTACTGGCTGGCCAGCATTCATTGCCCAAGGGCAGTTGAAAGTCAACCACATTGCTGTGGCTCTGGAGTTGCATGTAGACCAAACCAGGTAAGGACAGCAGATTTCCTTCCCTAAAGGACATTAATGAACCAGATGGGTTTTGACAATTCATTTTGACAATTGACAATTCATGATCATCAGTAGATTCCTAATTCCAGATATTTTTTAATTGAAATACACATCCGTTGGTTCCCTTTAATCTACTTGCTACATCCTCAAAGAACTTTAATAAATTTGTCAAACACAATTTCCCCTTCACGAAGCCATGTTGACTCTGCCTGATTATATTTTGATTTTCTAAATGTCCTGCTACTACTTTCTTAATATTGGATTCTAGAATGAAAGATGTTTGGTTAAAGTTTCCTGCTTTCTGTCTCCCTCTTTTTCTCAAATGAAATGTTATATTTAGTGTTTTCCAATCCACTGGCACCTTTCCACAGTAAAAAGTCTGACAACACCAGGTTTTAGTCCAACCTATTTATTTGATAATATTCTCACAAGCTTTCGAGGGGTTACCCTCTTCGTCAGCCATTCACCTGACGAAGAGGGTAACCCCTCGAAAGCTTGTGAGAATATTATCAAATAAATAGGTTGGACTAAAACCTGGTGTTGTCAGACTTTTTACTGTGTTTACACCAGTCCAACGCCGGCATACCCACATCATGACCTTTCCACAGTACAGGGAACTTTGGGACATTATAACCACTGCCATCACTTTTAAAATGGGAATTATTGGGTCCAAGGACTGATCAGTCTTCAGTCCCATTAGTTTTCCTCCTATTTTTCTTTAGTGATTGTGATTTTTAAGTTCCTCCCTCCCTTTTGCCTCTTGATTTTCAACTATTTTTGGGATGTTTTTGTACCTTCCACTGTGAATACAGAGATCAAATATTTGTTCAAAGTCTCTGCTGTTTTCTTGTTTCCCACTATTAATTCCCCAGTTCTACCCCCTAAGTGACCAAAGCTCACTATAGCTACTTTTTGGCTTTTTATGTACTTGTAGGCCGGAAATTTCCAGCCGTTCATAAGAACATAAGAAATAGGAGCAGGAGTAGGCCATGTAGCCCTTCGAGCCTGCCCCGCCATTCAATAAGATCATGGCTGATCTGAAGTGGATCAGTTCCACTTTCCCGCTTTCTCCCCATAACCCTTAATTCCCCTGTCTATCAAAAACCTATCTACCCGTGACTTAAATATATTTAGCGAGGTAGCCTCCACCACTTCAACGGGCAGAGAATTCCAGAGATTCACCACCCTTTGAGTGACGAAGTTCCTCCTCAACTCTGATCTAAACTGCCCCCTCCTTATCTTGAGGCTGTGTCCTCTAGTCCTGCTATCCTTTCTAAGCGGGAAGAATCTCTCTACCTCTACCCTATCCATCCCCTTCATTATCTTGTAAGTCTCTGTAAGATCCCCTCTCATCCTTCTAAACTCCAATGAATACAGACCTAGTCTATTTAGTCTCTCTTCATAGTCCAACCCCCTCATCTCCGGTATCAGCCTAGTGAACCTCCTCTGCACTCCCTCCAAGGCCAATATATCTTTCCGCAAGTGCGGTGACCAAAACTGCACACAGTACTCCAGCTGCGGCCTCACCAGTGCCCTGTACAGTTGCAGCAAGACCTCCCTATTTTTATATTCTATCCCCCTCGCTATAAAGGCCAACATTCCATTCGCCTTTTTGATCACCTGCTGCACCTGCAGACTGGGTTTTTGCGACTCGTGCACAAGGGCCCCCAGGTCCCTCTGCACCGTAGTATGCTGCAGTTTTTCGCCTTTTAAATAATAATCCCTCCTACTATTATTTCTGCCAAAGTGGATAACCTCACACTTGCTAACATTATACTCCATCTGCCAGGTCAAATTCAGAAATGCCATCCAACAATATCCACATTACTTTCCTGCATACTCCACTCCATTTATGAACGTGTACTTTTGTTGGAGTTGGATATTGTAAGAGAAGCCAATGATATGGGCAGAGCACTTTTGTGAAAGCCTTCCTACCCATGATGTGCTTTTCAGACAAACCTTATCTATTAATAATTCACATCTCACAGCCAGCTAGAGAAGAGGACAACATGTCTTGAAACGGAGGCTCTTAAAGGGAAGGCTGTGGCGTGGAGCAGTGAATTCCAGATGGTAGCCACACAATCAGGAGGAGACAGGAATGGAATTCTGCTGCTTTGCCCAAAGGGAAGTGAGGAATAATGAGGTTGTGGGTTGCCCTCAGTGGTTAACTCAACTGAAGCTACTCATTATCTACCTGGGAGTTGCTGTTTCTCAGAATATGGTGCAAGAAGCACAAAGATTTGCAATAAATGTTCTGCTGGGTGAGACTGAGGTCTTCAGCCTCTAGTTTTGAGCTGCATGCAATGTTACAACATATTCAGGGTTATGATAGCCTGAGAATTGAACAAATGTTTCTATTTTTGTCATTTACCTCATACGTGAGGTACAGTTTGGCTCAGCTGTGATGATGTCAATAGGAATATTATGTTAAATGTGCTATCCATTCACTGTCTATCCTTTAAGTTATTTTAATTTTAAATTTTGAATGAAAGAGTGTTGTCTTGTCATTGTGCGATTGCAAATTTACTGCTGTGTGAAACCTGTGAAGAGAGGGTGTGAAAGTGTTTGGCTTCACTGGCTGGAACCAATGTAAGTGCTCAGTGACTGAAAATAGTGCGAGTGGTTCATGGTCGGAAATACTGTGGGGTAGCACTGGTGAGTCAATACTGAAAGAAATTATCTAGTTAACAAGTTTGAGGGTTGATAGTTTGAAATACTGTCAGGATTTTATTCCATTTCTCTGGGATTAACCAAGTGACTGATGTTTGCAACATGTTTTCGGTCTGCACCTGGACATGAATTGACTCGTATGTGATTATCACCTCTGCCATTAATGTTTGGTAGAGGTCATGCTTTCACGCCTGTTTGTGAATGAAATATCTTAAAACTTAATGGGCAGATTCCAATTAAACTTGGTACACAGGCAGGGAACAGCCCAAGGAAGAATGGATTAAGTTTTGGTGAAGATGCGGATTCAAATTCTGGGATTTTTGTTTTAAGGATCCATTAATATTGGGAAATAGGACAAATTAACTTTGCTTTAAGAATGCTGAGGGGTGTTTGATTGTTTTAGAACATTGCAGATTGTCTCAGCTGTGGTGTAATATGTCACAGCTGTCAAAATGTGAGCAGAGTTTCTAGAGCAGGTTGTTGAATGTACTCCCAGTGAGATGGAAGCTCTGAATAAAAGAGATATCTTTCTCTTCAACTTTGTAGTTATAGCCTCTCAGCTAGGCCGGGAAAAGCCAAGAGGAAGAGCTGCATAATTGTGATAATATATGGGCTTTACTGAAAGTTCTCTCCATCTGCTACTTTCATATTTTGGTCACTTTTCACAATTTAGAGGATGAAGAAGCAAACAGACTTGGAGAGAAGGTCATACTCAGAGAGCAAGTGAAGGAATTATTCAATGAAAAATATGGTATGTTCCCTCAGCTATTTCAATATTTCACTGTCTCTGTTCTGATTTCAATTTGAAATTTTCAGAAAATCTGTCATTCCTATTTTGCTGAGCTTTTGAAATATTGATTTTCCTTTGAAATTCTGCTTTCCTCATCATTTTGCTGAGCTAGTGATGCTTCCCGGCTGGAAAGTAATTGCATTCTCTTTGCCCTCATGAATCATGTTGCAGAAACATTTGGTTATAGTACAGTCATAACTGACCCTGCAGTTAGTTAGTATAAGTTTAACTCTGCATTGAACTTTCATTGGCATGAGTCTTGTTAAAGAACACATGAAAATCCAGAACTCCCATCTTCATCTCAGCTGTGGATGCTAAAACAGTTGAAACTTTCAAGACTTGAGATTGATAGAGTTGGTTAGGCATGGGTGTCAAGAAACAATTGATCAAAAGTGAAATGATGAAATAGAGATGAGTTACTGTTATGATCAACCATCAACTGAATGGTGCATCAGGTTTCAGGGACTGAATGGCCTATTCCTATTCCTAATGTTCCAATATAGATTTTGCTTCCTTGCCTTGCCTGAAGTTGAGAATCATTTTGGGGTTATGGTTCTGTGGGAGCCTGCAGTTCTACAACAGCTCACCCAAGTAGAAAACATAAGATCTTATGGAAGCCATTGGAACATCATAGAATCCCTACAGTGCAGAAGGAATCCATTTGGCTCATCGAGCCTGCACTGACAAAACTCCCACCCAGGCCCATTCCCCATAATCCCACGTAACCCATGTTAGTCCCCCTCACATTAAGGGTAAATTTAGCACAGCCGGTGCACCTAACCTGCACATCTTTGGAATGTGGGAGGAAACCAGAACACCTGGAGAAAACCAGTGCAGACACAGGGGAATGTGTAGACTCCATTCAGACAGTGACTGAAGCCAGGAATCAAACCTGGGTCCCAGGTGCTGTGAGGCAGCGGTGCTAACCACTGCCACCGTACCATCCCGGTTTCCCAACTTGTCTGACTCATCGCCTTTAAAAATGCCTGTGTCTGCCACATTTTTGGCCCAGGGAGATGGGATAGGATGGAGTTGGGCCTGCCACCTTCAGAGAAGGGCATGAAGTGGGCCGATGGCAAGGGTGGCAGGCTAGAATGCCCACCTCTATTTATTTACACCTGAGCTATTTTAAATGATGAATGTCAGGTCTTCAAACCCTCAAGGTTCAACCCATCAACCTACCGCCAACATGCCCCCCTCACATACCCATCCATGCTCCCTCATACTACAACCCCTCACTTCCCATCCATCCTCCATTGTTACCCACCCAATATCCACTATTGGAAAACCTCATGAACTATGCCATTGAAATGGAGATGAAAAAAATTAACTTCTAACAATCCAACCACAAGCACATTTCATACTGAAAGAACTCTCATTCAGAAAACCTGTTCAAAAAACGCTTAAATCCCATCAAATGGTCAATCTGTTTCAAAAACAAACATTTATTTCACTAATCATATCAAAGAGCTTTTAAAAACCTGTTAAAACTACCAAGGAAACCATAAATTAAGCTCTTTGCTGTGTGTGGCATGCTGGCATTGTGGTTAGCACTGCTGCCTCACAGCACCAAGGTCCTGTGTTCAATTTCAGCCTTGGTTGACTGTATGTGTGGTGTTTGCATGTTCTCCCCTCCTCTGTGTGGCTTTCCTCCAGGTGCTCCAGTTTCCTCCCACACTCTAAAGATGTCAAAGTTGGGTGGATTAGCCATGGTTAGAAGCCAGAATTGTGGTTGGAAGCTTGTGCTTGAATTGGAAGGAACCAATTCAAAAGCAATTAAATCAAGGCTGGGAGATTTGCCTAACTTGAGGGAGAGGAAGAATGTGTAGCGGAAAACCCTCACTGTGAAAGTTATGAGATTAAAGTTCCTAGGCTGAGAATGGAAAAACACAAAAATAAATTATTCGGAGCTAAGAACCTTGTTCTGAGAGAATTGAATGTCAACTTAAAGCACAGTGTAAAGTATGTGTGTGAAGTTTTCATTGTGCTAAAAGAAAAAAGGAATTTTTCTTGTTTGCTTTTTAAAGTGTAAGTTGTCTACAATGATGGTGTTTAGTAGATTGTGTTTTTAGTCTTTCATTACAGTAAAAGTCTTGAGACGTGAGATCTGTCATCCTTTCTGGAAGATCAGATTTCTTTTTAAAAGTCAAAGATCTCCACGGAGATCATCACAATAGAAGTAAATGTGCTGAGGATTATTATGGGTGTTTAGCCAGCCAAAACCTTACAGCAAACTAGAGTGGTTGCTTGATATCTGTCCCACTAGCATTAGGATGACGGATGTGATCAGAATTCCCCACTCACCTGACGAAGGAACAGCATTTACAGTGGCGTTTACTACCAGATAAACCTGTTGGACTTTAACCTGGTGTTGTGAGACTTCTTACTGTGTTTACCATTACCACCAGTCCAGTTTAAGGCATTGTCTTACTTGGTTATCTGGAATCAAGTAGGAGGAATCCTGACCCCACACCTTTCCACACCTGCTCTCCACCGCTGCCCAACTTCCCAAGGAGAGGGTGAACCCTCCCGGCCCCTCTGCCTCAGTATCTCTCGTTCCTCCTTGAAGACATTCCATGAAGCTTTGACTGAATTTTTATTCATCCTAGTATCTCTTTACCTGGTTTGTTGTCAGTGCCAATTGTCGAGCACTGACCTGAGTTCTGACAAGGCAGAAAGCAAGTGCCAGGTGCTCCTCACAACAGTGTGGTGAGTAGCTTAAAACCAGTGTGTTCAAACCACACTGCTGCCACCACCCACTCAACTCCCTCTCCAACTGCTGCTTGGACAGAGTTAAAAGAAAATAGAAAGTGCATATAATATGACTATGGGAAGGGGGAGGACAGCATCATCCCAACTGTACATCCTGAAATGGGATGATTTAAGGCTGTTTGTAGTTTATACTTGTTAATGTGCTACCTTTCAGGAGAGGCTCTGGGACTGAACCGGCCTGTTTTGGTACCGTACAAATTAATTCGGGATAATCCTGATGCAATCGAAGTGTCCGGGCTACCAGATGACATCCTTTTCAGGAACCCAACCACTTACGATCTTAGCAGACTGGAAAAAATTCTAAAAGTCCGAGACCGCATTAGGATGACGATTAAGAGTCAATTACAGTAAGTGTGGAAATCTTCTCGGTTACCCATAAAACAGCTCCGTTCCAATTGATATCAAAAAAAGAAAATGCTAGAAAATCTCAGCAGGTTTGGCAGCATCTGTAAGGAGAGAAAAGAGCTGACGTTTCGATTCCAGATGACCCTTTGTCAAAGCTAAAAGGCATAGAAAGTGGGAGATATTTATACTGCAGGGGGAGGGAATGAAAGATGAGTCATAGCCACAGAAACAGGGAGAAAAGCTGCTAATGGCAGCCCATAGAGAGAATAGAAAATGTGAATGGCCAAATGGCAGAGAAGCTGAAATCAGAGGATAAGCTGAGACAGATGAAGATGTGGGGGGGGATCGATGGGAGCAAGGTAAAATTGAGAAAAGGGGGAGAAAGAGTGAGGGGAGAGAAAAATAAAAAAAACAACTGAAATAAAAGGTAGAGAACAGTTAAAAATTAAATAAAATGGAAACAAAGGAGTCAAGATGGGGTACAGCTAGCACCTCGATCCCTTTAGCTAGCTCTACCTCACCTCGATCCCTTTAGCTAGCTCTACCTCACCTCGATCCCTTTAGCTGGCTCTACCTCACCTCGATCCCTTTAGCTAGCTCTACCCCACCTCGATCCCTTTAGCTGGCTCTACCTCACCTCGATCCCTTTAGCTAGCTCTACCTCACCTCGATCCCTTTAGCTGGCACTACCTCACCTCGATCCCTTTAGCTGGATCTACCTCACCTCGATCCCTTTAGCTAGCTCTACCTCACCTCGATCCCTTTAGCTGGCACTACCTCACCTCGATCCCTTTAGCTGGATCTACCTCACCTCGATCCCTTTAGCTAGCTCTACCCCACCTCGATCCCTTTAGCTGGCTCTACCTCACCTTGATCCCTTTAGCTAGCACTACCTCACCTCGATCCCTTTAGCTGGCTCTACCTCACCTCGATCCCTTCAGCTGGCTCTACCTCACCTCGATCCCTTTAGCTAGCTCTACCCCACCTCGATCCCTTTAGCTGGCTCTACCTCACCTCGATCCCTTTAGCTAGCACTACCTCACCTCGATCCCTTTAGCTGGCTCTACCTCACCTCGATCCCTTCAGCTGGCTCTACCCCACCTCGATCCCTTTAGCTGGCTCTACCTCACCTCGATCCCTTTAGCTAGCACTACCTCACCTCGATCCCTTTAGCTGGCTCTACCTCACCTTGATCCCTTTAGCTAGCTCTACCTCACCTCGATCCCTTCAGCTGGCTCTACCCCACCTCGATCCCTTCAGCTGGCTCTACCTCACCTCGATCCCTTTAGCTAGCTCTACCTCACCTCGATCCCTTCAGCTGGCTCTACCCCACCTCGATCCCTTTAGCTGGCTCTACCCCACCTCGATCCCTTTAGCTAGCTCTACCTCACCTCGATCCCTTTAGCTAGCTCTACCCCACCTCGATCCCTTTAGCTAGCTCTACCTCACCTCGATCCCTTTAGCTGGCACTACCTCACCTCGATCCCTTTAGCTGGATCTACCTCACCTCGATCCCTTTAGCTAGCTCTACCTCACCTCGATCCCTTTAGCTGGCACTACCTCACCTCGATCCCTTTAGCTGGATCTACCTCACCTCGATCCCTTTAGCTAGCTCTACCCCACCTCGATCCCTTTAGCTGGCACTACCTCACCTCGATCCCTTTAGCTGGCTCTACCCCACCTCGATCCCTTTAGCTGGCACTACCCCACCTCGATCCCTTTAGCTAGCTCTACCTCACCTCGATCCCTTTAGCTAGCACTACCTCACCTCGATCCCTTTAGCTAGCTCTACCTCACCTCGATCCTTTTAGCTAGCTCTACCTCACCTCGATCCCTTTAGCTAGCTCTACCCCACCTCGATCCCTTTAGCTAGCTCTACCTCACCTCGATCCCTTTAGCTAGCTCTACCCCACCTCGATCCCTTTAGCTAGCTCTACCTCACCTCGATCTCTTTAGCTGGCACTACCTCACCTCGATCCCTTTAGCTGGATCTACCTCACCTCGATCCCTTTAGCTAGCACTACCTCACCTCGATCCCTTTAGCTGGCACTACCCCACCTCGATCCCTTTGTAGCTAGCACTACCCCACCTCGATCCCTTTAGCTGGCTCTACCCCACCTCGATCCCTTTAGCTAGCTCTACCCCATCTCGATCCCTTTAGCTAGCTCTACCCCACCTCGATCCCTTTAGCTAGCTCTACCCCATCTCGATCCCTTTAGCTAGCTCTACCCCACCTCGATCCCTTTAGCTAGCACTACCCCACCTCGATCCCTTTAGCTAGCTCTACCCCACCTCGATCCCTTTAGCTAGCACTACCCCACCTCGATCCCTTTAGCTAGCTCTACCCCACCTCAATCCCTTTATAGCTAGCACTACCCCACCTTGATCTCTTTAGCTGGATCACCCCTTTAGTTCCACTCACTTGATGAAGGAGCAGCGCTCCAAAATCCCGTGATTCCAAATAAACCTGTTAGACTTTAACCTTGTTTCTGTGGCTACGATTCATCTTTCATTCCCTCAGCCTGCAGTATAAATATCTCCCACTTTCTATGCCTTTTAGCTTTGACAAAGGGTTATCTGAACTTGAAACGTCACCTCTTTTCCTTCTTTACAGATGCTGCCGGACCTGTTGAGATTTTTCAGTATTTTCTCTTTTTTGTTTCAGATTCCAGCATCCGCAGTAATTTGCTTTTATTCAGTTCCAATTGTTGGTCAGCCAAGGCACCCCTATGTGGAATTTGCTCATTCCTTGTTCAGTATTCAAGCTGTAATTTTAATGCGAATGGGAGTGCAGTGGTTCACCGATTAAGTTGCTAATGGCTGCATCGTGCAGGGATTTCCTGTGAACTGCTTAAAATAACAGCAAATTCATTGGGAATGTCTCGGGACATGTGTATCCTAGAAATGTGTAGCTCCTGGAAGAGAGGAATGGTATTTTCCTTTGGAATTATATTATCAGTCGCACATGTATATTTTCACATTGCGGCTTTGATGGTTCCGAATTATATTCCCATAAAATTGCCTGGCTCAGTCAAGCCAAGTGCTTAAGAACAGGATATGGAAAAGTTTGAGCAGATGAAAGGGTTGCTTTGAGCTCTGTGCTTCAGGGAAACATTTCACCTCTGCTACACGGGATGAAAGCAAAACCCTTTCTTCACTGGAAGGTCAGATTTACGATAATTGGCAAAAAAGAAAGACAGGGGGTGGGGTTAAGATGAAGAGGTTTTTTTTTCAGCGAATTGGTGTGATCTGGAACGCACTGCCTGAAAGGATGGTGGAAGCAGACTCACTAATAACTTTCAAAGGGGAGTTAGATATATACTTGAAAAGGAATAATTTGCAAGGCTCTGGGGAAAGGAGTGCGTCTAATTCAGCGGCTGCTTCAAAGAATGCACACAGGGCACGCTGAAACAAATGGCTTCTTTTGATGCTGTATGAATCTAACTGAATTCAGCACTTTAACTTTAAATGGTACACCTTTTAGTTCTTACAGAAAAATGATGTTCCTTACAAAGAGAATTTAACCCAACATAGGTGTTTCTGACTTTCTGTATGTTCAATTTTTTATTCCTGTTTTTGCTGAATATTTTGCACTAGGAATCTTTATTGGTTAATTTTTTTTACAATTAAATGTGGCATGTCCATTGAAATTTAATATCCGCCACATAAAGTGAGTGAGATTGCACGGGGACAAGACTGCATTAAATCCTGGGAAAAGATTTACTGCGAATCCCTTGAGTCGCACAACACTGCAAAATGAACTCACTAGGAAGTGCAGCAACTTGTTTATCAGTGTATATTGGAGAACCATAGGGAGAGGAAATGATCATATAAAATGTAGAAGCCTGGTATCCAGATTCTATCTTAATAACTTTGTCAGGTATGTTTTCACCTCTCCTTCCCTGAATCTTGGGGTTGCATTTGCTACCTCCCAGTTTGCAGGAACAGTTCCAGAATCTATCGGGTTTTGAAAGGTGAATACCAATGCATCCACTATCTCCACAGTCATCTCCTTCAACACTCCAAGATGTAAATCTTCAGCTCCAGGGGATTACTCAGCTTTCAGCCTGATTACTTCACTTTAATTTCTCTGGTACTACTTTTTTAAAAAAATACTAATCAGTTCCTCATTCTCACTTGGTTCTCTCGGGTTTCTGGGAGGTTTCCTGCTTATCCCTCTGAAGACAGAAACAAAATATTTGTATAGTTTCACTGGCATTTCCTTATTCCCCATAATAAATTCCCCTATCTCTGTCCGTAATAGGCCAATATTGGTCTTGGCTAATCTTTATCTCTTTACATATCAATAGGAGCTTTTACAGTGTGTTTTAGGTTTCTCCCTAGTTAACGTCCATATTATATTTTCTCTTTCTTTTTTATTTGGTCTTTCTTTGCTGAATTTTAAAATGCCCAGTCTTCAGGTTTACTATTTTTCATTGGCAACTTTATAACTTCTTCTGATCTAATACAATATTTAATTTCTCTTATAGCCAGGGTTGGATCATCTTTTCTGCTGGGTTTTTGTGCCTTAGAGGAACATAAATGTTGTTGTAAACCATGTATTAATTCTTTAAATGCTAACCATTGTCTGTTAAGCATCATACCTTTTAATGTAGTTTTCCTAATCTATCATAGCCAATTTGTCCCTCATGCCTTCATAGTTTCAAATATATGTAAAATTCTGTCATTTATTATCACTCTTTCCTAAAACTCCTTTACAGCAAGATTACTAGTTAGCCCTATCTCATTGCATAATACTAGATCTAAAATAGTCTGTTCTCCAGTTGGTTCCTCAGTATACTGTTCTAGAAAACCATCTTGTAAATATTCCAGGCATTAGTCCTCCATAACATTCTGTGTTAATTAGGTTTACCAGTCTATACATAGATTCAAGTCTTCATAGAATCATACAATACAGAAGAGGCCGTTTGGCCCATCGAGTCCACACCGACATATTAGAAACACCTGAACTCTCACCTAATCCCATCTGCCAGCACTTGGCCCATAGCCCTGAAAGTTATGACATGCCAAGTGCTCATCCAGATACTTTTAAAGGATATGAGGCATCCCACCTCTACCACCCTCCCAGGCAGCACATTCCAGACCATCACCACCCTCTGGGTAAAAAGGTTTTCCTCACATCCCCCTAAACCTCCTGCCCCTCATCTTGAACCTATGTCCCCTCATGACTGACCCTTCAACTAAGGAGAACAGCTGCTCCTTATCCACTCTTTTCATGTTCCTTATAATCTTGTACACTTCGATCAGATCACCCCTCAGTCTTCCCTGCTCCAACAAAAACAACCCAAGCCTATCCATCCTCTCTCCATAACTTAAATGTTCCATCCCAGGCAGCATCCTGGTGAATCTCCTCTGCACCCCCACCAGTGCAATCACATCTTTCCTATAATGTGGCAGCCAGAACTGCACACAGTACCCTAGCTGTGACCCCACCAAAGTTCTATACAACTCCAACATGACTTCCCTGCTTTTGCCTCGATTGATAGAGGCAAGTGTCCCATATGTCTTTTTCGCCACCCAGCTAACATGTTCTTCAACCTTCAGAGATCTGTGGACAAACACGCCAAAGTCCCTTTGTTCCACTGGACTTCTCTGTGTCTTACCATTCATTGAATACTTCCTTGTTAAATTATTCCTTCTAGTGTATCACCTCACTTTTCAGGGTCAAATTCTATCTATTTATCTGCCCATTTAACCATTTCGTTCTTTTAGCCCAAGACACTCTGCCTCACTGTTAGCCATGCAGCAAACTTATTAATCCTACCACCCATCCACCTCCCCCACAGTCATCTGTGTTGTTTATATAAATGACGAATAATAGGGGCCCAACACAAATCCTTGTGGAACACCACTGAACACTGGCTTCCAGTCACTATGTGGGTATGCCGGCGTTGGACTGGCGTAAACACAGTAAAAAGTCTGACAACACCAGGTTTTAGTCCAACCTATTTATTTGATAATATACTCACAAGCTTTCGGGGTTAGCCCCTTCGCCAGTCACTAAAACAGGCTTCTGTCATCACCCTCTGTCTCCTACAACTGAGCCAATTTTGAATCCATTTTATCAAGTTACCCTGTATCCCATGTGCATTTATCTTCTTTACAAGTCTCCACGTGGGACCTTGTCAAAGGCTTTGCTGAAATCCATATAAAGAACATCGACTCCACTACCCTTGTCTACACACCTGGTCATCTCCTCAAAAAATTCAATCAAATTTGTTAACATGACCTCCCTTTGACAAAGCCATGCTGATTATCCCTGATCAAGCTTTGCCTCTCCAAGTGGAGATAAATGCTTTCCTTCAGAAGTTTCTCTAATAGTTTCCCTACCATTAACATGAGACTCACTGTAGTTCCCTGGTTCATCTCTACAATCCTTAAATAGCAGAACCACATTAGCTGTTCTCCAGTCATAGAATCATAGAAACCTACAGTGCACAAAGAGGCCATTTAGCTCTCCCAGGCCCTAGCTCCATATCCCTACATATTAACCCACTAATCCCTCTAACCTATGCATCCCGGGACACTAAGGGGCAATTTAGAATACATAGAACATTACAGCGCAGAACAGGCCCTTCGGCCCACGATGTTGCGCCGACCAGTTTTTCTAAAAAAAACACTGACCCACTAATCTAAACCAATCCCTTTTCGTCCATAAACCTATCCACAGATCTCTTAAACGCCCCCAAACTAGGCGCATTTACAACTGCAGCAGGCAGGGCATTCCAGTCCCTCACCACCCTCTGGGTAAAGAACCAACCCGACATTCGTCCTATAACTACCCCCCCTTAATTTAAAGCCATGCCCCCTCGTGCTAGCTTTCTCCATCCGAGGAAAAAGGCTATCACTATCCACCCTATCTAAACCTCTAAATCCCAAAAGCTAGTGGCGTTTATTACCAAATAAACCTGTGGACTTTAACCTGGTGTTGTGATTCTTCTAACTGTGTTTACCCCAGTCCAACGCTGGCATCTCCACATCACGAACACCATTAGTCATAGACCTCCAATCAGAAAAAGACCCCTCCATTGCTACCCTCTGTTTTCAACGGCCAAGCCAGTTCTGTACCTATTAGCTTTGATCCTATGAGATTTAACCTTTTGCACCCGCCTGCCATGAGGGACCTTATCAAATGCTTTACTAAAATCCACGTAGATGACATCCACGGCCTTTCCCTCATCAATCATTTTTGTCACCTCCTCAAAAAATTAAACTAAATTTGTGAGGCATGACCTCCCTCATACAAAACCATGTTGTCTATCGCTAATGAGACTATTCAGTTCTAAATGTGCATGGATCCTATCTCTAAGGATCTTCAGTCTGGTGAACCTATATTGCACTCCTTCCATGTCAAGTATATTCTTTCTAAGATGAGCAGGCCAAAACTACTCACAATACTCGAGGTGTGGTCTCACCCAGGCCCTGTACAGTTGCAGTAAGACAGTCTTGCTCCTGTACTCAGGTCCTCCTGTAATGAAGGCCAATGTACCATTTTGCCTAACTGCTTGCATACTAATTGACACATTAAAATGAGAAAACATTAACTGTTTAATGCATTTGTTGGGAGGAGCTAATTTACAATAGAAATGCAAGCAATAAGCTCTTCCGTATCTCTTCAACACACAATTTACCTTGCTACAACAAGCAACTGATGAAGATCTTCTGCAGTTATACTCCGGGGATCACTCTTTCTCATCTCCACAAAATCTTCTTCCACTGCCTTGGTCACTTCATCGGATGGCCAGTCAACCTAGCCTGCACAACTTTGGACTGTGGGAGGAAGCCAGAGCACCCACAGGAAACCCACACAGACACAGGGAGAACGTGCAAACTCCACACAGACTGTGACCCGAACCAGGATTTAAACCCAGGTCCCTGGACCTGTGAAGCAGCAGTGCTAACCACTGTGCTATCGTGCCACCCAGTCATCTGGCAACTCCCCCTTGGCCAGAGAGGAACTGAAAATTTGGGTCAGAGTTCCTGCAATCTCCTTCCCTGCCTCCTAAAGCAGTCTAGGGCACAATTCATCTGGACCTGAAGATTAATCCACTTTTAACCCTGCCAACACTTCCAATAACCTGTCCTTTCCCATGTCAATTCACTCAAGAACCTCACAATCTCTCCCTGAATACAATACCATCATCCTCATTTTCTTGGGTGAAGACAGATGTGAAGTATTAATTCTACCAATGTCCTCTGCCTCCACCCACAGATTGCCCCCTTGGTCCCTTATGGGCCGTACTTTTTCCCTGGTACTCTTCCCATTGACATATTTATACAATATCTTGGAATTTTTCCTACTTATACCAGGCAGAGCTTTCTCATATCCCCTTTTGCTTTCCTAATTGCTTTCTTAAATTCCACCCTGTATACTTCACTAATGCCTCTGCTGATTTGCTCTCCTTGTATTTATTAAAAGCATTTCTTTTCCTCCTTGTCCTATCCTGAATATCTCAATATAATATGTATCTGAATATAAGTCTTGTTACCTGTGCCTCTAATTTCCTGATTTATACCATGCTCTGTATTACCACTATTGTTTGGTGGTCAACAAACAGCTCCTCCCATTGTTTGTTGCCCCTTGCTGTTTCTTAGCTCCACTCAAACTGCTTCTACACCTTGATCTTCTGATCTAAGATCCTCTCACACTAGCGCATTGATCTCACCCTTTATTAACACCTCCCCTTCCTTTTTGCCGATCCTTTCCAAATATTGAATACTACTGTAGGTCAAGTGGCTGCGTAATGGCAATTAGATCAAAGCCAATTACTTCCACTTGTGGTGTCGATTCATCTACCTTGTTGCAAATGCTGTAATTCTGTCTTATTATTTTTACAATCACTAGCCATTTCCATTGGCTCACTCCTAAGTTTATACGGTCTGCACCTTCCTGCCACACACTGATTCATAGAATCATAGAACCCCTACAATGCAGAAGGAGGCCAGTCGACCTATCGAGTCTGCACCGACCACTGTCCTACCCAGACCCTATTTCCATGACTCCATGTATTTACCCAAGCTAGCCCTCCTGACACTAAGGGGCAAATTAGCATGGCCAACCCACCTAACCCACACAGCGTTGGACTGTGGGAGGAAATTGGAGCATCTCGAGGAAACCCATGCAGACATGGGGAGAATGTGCAAAGGAGGTATTAGGTCAGATGGCCAAAAGCTTGGTCAAAGAGGTAGGTTTTAAGGAGCCTCTTAAAGGAGGAGAGAAAGAAATAGCGAGGCTTAGGGAGTGAATTGCATGGTTTAGGATATAGAATGCTGAAGGTCCAATGGGACAGAGAAAATGGGAGATGCACAAGGTTCCCTTGTGTAGCCTGGAGGAGCTCTCCTGCTCCTTCTAACCAACATGGAAACATGAAATGAAAAGGAGTAGCTCCTCTGAGAACAGTCTGGCCCTGGAGCCTGCTTGGTCTAACAGGGAAGGCACAGTGGCATGTGCAGGCCCGGGTTTATTTAACATTGTAATTGGGCTAGGATGTCACCATCAAAGATAGATCTGCATAAAACTCTATCACCTTTAGGGTCAGAGTCCCTTGTACCCATTTAAAAATAGTTTAAAATAGCACCCAGGCTCTGGGATTGGAGAAGGTAAATTGCTGCCTGGTTGAAATTAGGCATCCAAAGAAAATGTTTTAGAAAACTTCAAATTGTCAGGACTGCAGAATTATCTGTTTTCACAAAGAGAGGTTTCAATCAGGGAATGGAAGTGCCAGTGCAGTGCTCGGCTGGAACGGTGTTCCTTAGAGTTTATTTGCTGTTCTAGCCTAAAGTCTGACCATCCCATGCTTAATTTGTGCCTCAACTGACTAAATAGCCAGGAGAGATGATAGCACAGTGGTCCACAGTGATGTGGAGACATGGGTTCAAATCCCACCATGGCAGTTCGTAAATCTGGAGTATAAAACTAGTCTCAGTAATGACACCCATCATTGATTGTAAAAACCCAGCTGATTCATTAGAATTGCCCACAGTGCATAAGAGGTCATTCGGTTCATCGAGTCTGCACTGACTCTTTGACAGTGTCCTTTAGGGAAGGAAATCTGCCATTCTTACCCACAGCACAGTGCTTGACTCTTAAAGGAGAGAGAAGCCACTAATCTAAGGGTGGATAACTGTGAAAGAACAGCTTACAGCACAGAAACAGACTTAAACACAGGTCATGCTGGACAAAGAGAGTTAGTGTTTCAAGTCCTCATGACTCTTCAGAAACAGACTTCACTCATTTATGCTGCACTTAAACTTCCAGCCTTTTGGTATATCCTTTTACTTGTCATAAAATGGTTGCCATAGAGACAGAGACCATTCAGCCCATCGTGTCTGTGCCAGCCCTCTACAAGGGCAATTCATCGGGTGCCATTCCCCTACACTTCCCCTGTAATTATTTTCTCCTCAGATAATGATCCAATTATCTTTCAAAAGCCGTGATTGATTCTGTCTCCAGCACACTTCCAGGCAGTGCATTCCAGTTCCTAATCACTCACTGCAGGAAAGAGGTTTTCCACTTGCTGTTGTTGCTTCTTTCGCAATTCCTTCCCCTTAAATACACCTGTGGTATTCTCTATAACTATTACGTGTGGTAGCACATTTCACATTCTAACGACCATTCTCCTAAATTAGTGGTGATTATTGTGTATCTGGTATTTTCAAGAGTGGAAACATCGTCTCTACCATTCTACCAAGCTCTTGCATAATCTTAAAGAACTCTATCAGGTCACCCCACACAGAATCGACTCCTACCTTTGAGTTGTGATTTTTCTTTGTAAATCCTTTTTTACATCTTTATATCTTTTTTTAAATATGAAGGCCACAAATGTACACAGTACTCCAAATAGGATCTAACATAACGTTCTGCTTTTCAATTCGGGGGTGGCATGGTGGCACAGCGGTTTGCACAATGGTTAGTGCAGCTGCTTCACAGCTCCAGGGACCCAGGTTTGATTCTGGCCTTGGATGACTCTGTGAGGAGTTTGCACATTCTCCCCATATCTTTGGGCGTTTCCTCCGGGTTCTCCAAAGAGGTGCAACTTAGAAGGATTGGCTAAATTGCCCTTTAGTGTCCAATGTGTGTAGGTTAGAATAATTAGTCATGATAATTTGTGAGGTTACAGGGATAGGGCAGGGGAGAGGGCCTGGAGAAGATATTCTGTCAGAGAGTCGGCACCGACTCAATTGGCTGAATGTCCTCTTTTGCACTGTAGGGATTCTATGATTCTGTGATCCTTGTGGAAATGATCTCTTGTGCTTTCTTTGCTTTATCGTGTGGCCTTATTAATCCACATCATTACTGTTCCCGATTTGTGTGAGTGTACCCCTCGAATTTTGTTGTCCTACCCCATTTGTAGGGTCTTATTTTGCATGTTGCATATGGACTCCTCATTTTTCTAACAAAATGCACCCAAAATTATAGGATCAGTGATTTTGTTCAGTGACGCAGCTGTCTTAGTCTTTGCAATAAGGAATTATTGATCCATGACATTGTAAAAAAAACTGTCCATTATCAATCTTTGAATTCTGATATCAGGAATAAAAATCAAACTGCAATTCCAGTCTCTTCTTTAGAAAGTGGGAGTTGCACTCTCTGCTCTGCACCAGTTCTAGTCTTATTGTGCGTGTTGTACAGAGGGTGCACTGAAAATTCATGGTTCTGTGTTTCACAGGAGGATGTAGCATGCTGTGACAGAACATGTCAATATTGGGATGCTGACTGAGTGTCCTGGTTATCCTTCAGCCAGAAGTATTCTATCTAGTTATTTATCCGTTTCATGACTGTGGGCTCTTGCTATGTGCAAATTAGCAGCTGTGTTTACTGACATAACATAATCTCCAATGGGTGTGAGTAGTTCTGAATTGCTACTTTTTCATTTCAGGCTGTTCTCGCCCAGTTATGTGGAAAATCTGTATGGCCCAACCTCCACACCCAGGGCTCTGAAATGCTAGTGCAGAATCTTGGAGCTGATGAATGTAACAAGATAGTAATCCACTTAAATCATAGAATCTCTACAATGCAAAGGAGGCCATTCAGCCTATCGAGCCTGCACCAACAACAATTCCACCCAGGCTCTGTCCCCGCAATCCCACACATTTATCCTGCTAATCCCCCTGACATTAAGGGTCAATGTAGTATGGCCAATCAACCTAACCCGCACATCTTTGGAGTGTGGGAGGAAACGCACACAGGCACAGGGAGAGCGTGCAGGCACCACACAGAAAGATGGCAATGCTGCAGCAATAACTGAAGAAGAAAGGAGTACATCTCCAGACCAGCCAGTCAAGAAAATGCCAAAAGCAAATTCATTTTATTCAATGGTAACTGGGTTGACAATTACTTGTTTTTCTTTCTTGATGTTTTACAGGCCATTTGCAGAGATTTGTAATGAAGCGTCTAAATCAGGTGGGAAATCATTTTTACCCATTCATCTACACAATGTGTTCAAAGGTGTTCCCACACAAACTCCCCTATCGTATCTGCAATAGATTCCCTTTCCATTGTGACTGAACCAAACAGACCAGGAATGACCTCTGATTTATACCCAGTGCCAGTACAGGTTGGTTTTGGGGAGAGAGGTTGAGTTTCTGGTCTTGCTCCCATTCACTATCTAATGATCTTTGCGGGAAGCAGTGGTGGGGTTTGAGTGGGATGCACCAGTCGTACCAATGGCTACATTGCTGCCTCAGTGACATTATCCAGTAATTAGTTTAGTAATTGTAGACAATTGTAATCCAATACAAGCCAGAATTGCTTGTCTACAATCTCAACTTGTGCAGCCACATGTTTCTATATGAGTACATGCAAATGTGGGTGTATGTATGCAGGTATGCAAGTGTGTGTGTTTATACTTTGTGATATTAGGGTTGGATTTATGAATTTAGAACTTGGAAATTATGATTTTTTCAAATTAATTATTGGGATGAGGACATCTCAAGCAGGGCTGATATTTATTGTCTCTCCAATTTACCCTGAGAACGTGGTTCGTTAGGCTGTTGGACATATTGCTATGGGACTGTATATATGGCAGATTTCCTTACCTAAAGGACATTGAAGAACCAATTAGTTTGGCCAGGTTCTGTTCACCTGTCACTGCTGTGTTCACTGCCCTTCATTTGAAGTAGTGACTTGATTTTTAAATTCTCACCCTTGTTTTCAAATCCCTCCATGGCCTCACTGCTCCCTATCTCTGTAATCTCCTCTGTCCCACAGTCCTCCAAGACCTCGCTGCTCCTCTAATTCTGGACTTTTGACTTTTTTTTAAACCTTACTTTCCTCTGTTACCCTTAAAACCCACCCCTTTGGACAAGCCTTTAGTCACCTGACCCAGTGCCTCCTTGTTTGGCTTGGTGTTATGTTTTGTTTTATAATGCGCCTTTGAAGCTTTGGGGTGTTATGCTAAAAGTGCTATACAGATTTAAGTTGTTGTTTGTCAGGTGCTCTCAGTCTGCCTGCTATCAGTTTTATTTTCCCAGACTTTAATGTTAATTAAATTCAAATTCTCACATGCCATGGTGGGATTTGAACTTGCATTCTTTAGATTACTATAGCATTGAGGAGATGGCACTTGGCAACATACTGGATACCTGCTAATGTCGCTGGGAATGTATTTCTGACAGGAGTCAAAGCCATTAGGAGTTGGAGAGAGCAACATTGATAGGGTAACAGAGTGCACAGCGCCTGTTGGTGTAATAGGAAAGTGTTAGTGATATGCCTACGTTAATTTTGGCTCGGCTGTTGGCTAAGTTATGTTTGTGACGGTAATGTTGTATATTTTTATCCTTTATAGCATCAAAACAAGATGCAGTACACAAACGGAAGCGAAGAAGAGTGTCAGAGGGAAACATTGTACCATCGTCTTCTAACATGGAAGCAGGTGTATCTCCGAATCCAGTCTCCCTTGTGGTAATTATATTTTTAATGAAATGTGCATTAAATTACCAATAGGTTTTTCTGACCTCCCATCTATGGGTGCTACATCATGCGTGGTTTGTGGATGTCAGATTTGAGTATTGAGACTGCGCCCCAGCCTGTGTCAAGTGAGTTGTTTGCAGCATTGTTTGATATTTGACCCGAAAGTGATTTCTGACCCCAAATCTAAGCCATTTCCAAGCCCGCCTACTTCCACCTAAATAATATTAGCCAATTCCACCCTGCCTCAGCTCATCTCCTGATGAAGCCTTCATCTTTGCCTTGGTCACCTTGAAACTTGTCTGTTAATACTTTGTTACATAAATTGAAACTCATCTGAAACTGCTGTCCACATCCTAGCTTGTAGTAGTTACCTTTCACCCACAGTCCCTCTGCTAACTGATCTATAATGGCTTTGGTTTGCAACATCTCGATTTTAAAATTCTCATCCTAATTTTGAAACTTCTCATTGGTCTTGCTCCTCACTATACCTGTTAATTCCTCAGCCCTACAACCCTCCGAGATCTCTGCAATCCCCCAATTCTGATCCTCAAGCAGCCTCAGTTTTAATTACTGCACTATTAGCTGCCTGGGCTCTAAGCTTTGGTATTCCCCCAAAAGTCTATCTACCTCTCACTTCTACACAGAATTGTAGAATAGTTACAGCACGGAAGGAGGCCGTTTGGTCCATTGTGGTTGCACTAGCTCTCCAAATGAATATCATTCTCCTGCTTCTTCCCCGTACCCTTTCACATTGATTAAATGAGCAGAAACATCGAATACCTCAATTGAATCTGTCTCTGCCACACTTGCAGGCAGTGCGTTCTAGACCCAAACCACTCACTGCGTGAAAAAGTTTTTTTCTCATATCGCATTTGCTTCTTTTGCAAATCACTTTCGATCCCTGCCCTCTCATTCTTCATCCTTTTATGAGCATCCTAAAGTGGTGGATTGGGCAGATAGATGGCAGATGAAGTTCAATATGGGGAAGTATGAGGAGATACATTTTGATAGGAAGAACATGGAGACACAATATAAAATAAAGGGCATAATTCTTAAAAGGATGCAGGAGCACAGGGACCAGGGTGTAAATTTCTCTCTATTCTGTCCAGCCCCCCTCATAATTTTGAACATCTCTATCAAATCTCCTCTTAGCCTTTTTCTCTCCAAGGAGAACAATTCCAAACTCTCCAATTTATCCTGAAGTCTCTTATCCCTGGAACCATTCTGCACTCTCTCCAATGCATTCACATTTTTCCTGTAGTGCAGTGCCTAGAACTGTGCATAATACTCCAGTTAAGGTCTAACTAGTGTCTTGTATAGACTCAGCATAACCTCCTTGCTCTTGTACTGTATGTCCCTATTAATTCATACTTCATTAACTGCTCTGACCACCTACTGCCACCTTCAATGATCTTTGCAGATTTACAACCAAGTCCCTCCGCTCCTGCATCCCCTTAAGAATTGTGCTCCTTATTTTATATTGCCTGTCCATGTTCCTCCTACCAAAATGCATCCCTCATACTTCTCCCTGTTGAACTTCAGCTGCCCAATCCACCACTTTAGGATGCTCCCTGAAGTCTCTCTCACTGGGTTTTTGTCTATCTGTCCAAACAGCTCCTCATGTGACTCAATTGACAACATTCTTGCAAAGCACTTTGGGGCATATAACATCCTTAAAAGTGCTATAAAAATGCATTTTATTGTCCACTGGAAGCCTGGGGTGTCAGTACGCAAACTCATTTCAAAAAGAACCCTTACAGCCCATGGGGACAGAGACATTAATCTCATTGGATCTGTGCTGAAATTGAAGACTGGGAGTTAAAACAAATGATCCACCTAAACATACACAACTGCCTTGGGGCTTTGACTGGACATACCAGGTTTCCATAAAGCAGAGCATCTATTGCTCTGGATGGATAGCCTATTATTATTGAACTCTTCTGGTTATATGCAATGCAGATAACTCATCATGGAATATGAGTGACAATTGTGAGTGTTTAAATGCAGCATGCTTTCTGTGAGTGGATGATATCTGTATTTAAGTATGCAGTATTCCTCAATTCTGCTTCCATACTATTATTCAATATGTTAAACTTGGTTTACTACTCACGGTAAGAATTTTATTCCCATCTCATAACAGTGTAACCGCTGTGGGTACCATAAGAATGAGATGCTCTTAAACTCAACCTATCAAATATAAAGTTTTTGAAGTTTATTTATTAGTGTCACAAGTAGGCTTAGATTAACACTGCAATGAAGCTACTGTGAAAATCCTCTAGTTGCCATACTCCATTGCCTCTTCTGGTACACTGAGGGAGAATTTAGCATGGCCAGTGCACCTAACCCACACATCCTTGGGACTGTGGGAGAAAACCTGAGCACCCAGAGGAAACCCATGCAGAGAATGTACAGACTCTGCACAGGCTTCCTTGCCGGGAATTGAATCCAGGTCCCTGGTGCTGAGGCAGCAGTGCTAATCACTGTGCTGCCCTCAGGATAAAATAGGAAGATTGGTTATTTCACAATTTAACAAAACTGGAAGAGGGCAGGAGAGTTTTACTGAGGAATAATTTTATATTGCACGATATCTGTACATTTTGCAGAAAAATAACCTGTTTTTTTAACGTTCAGAGGGATACTGTAAGACATAGCTCACTATAAACGTTCAGTTTTAAGTACATAAAATATGTAACCGAAAAAGAGTAAAAGTGTATTTAGTTTTTTTTATCCTAATCTCAATGTCCTGCTTGTTCTGTATCATGACATGTTGTTATTTCTTCTCTCTTCACAGCAATGGCCGATGTATCTGGTAGATTATGGTGCAGTCAACATGCAGATCCAGGGGCCTGTAAATTTCTGAACAGCACCTTGCTCAAAAACAAGCATGATTTTGACAAAATCACATGTAATTATGTACCATAACCATATAGTATGAACTGTAATATTTCCTTCTAGAACAGGTCCTGATTTTTACACTGTCTCCATATGATCAAGGGCTTTAAATAAATGTGCTGCCTTGCACTCACACATACTGGCTATTTTATTTACAATAATGGCAAGTTCGCAAAGACTTGCAAAGGAATTTCAGACCTTTCAAGGGAATCCAGGGATTATTGCAGTTGAATCAGGATTGCAAGCAAAGCACAAACCCCAATTGACAAGGATAGTCTTTTCAGAATTCTGAGTTCTGTCTAAGAAGGGAAATAGTGAGGGAAGTTTCCCTTCTGATCAGCACTCACACACCTCCTGGAATTTGGCGACAGGCAGCATTAGTTTCAGAGGTTACAAGATAGAAATTGGTTGCTGTGCTTTGCTTGACTTTCAGGTCCAATTGGGCATAAACGATTTAGGATAGAACAACGCATGATATTAGCCCTGCTGCTAAAATCAAGGGACCCTCTCCATCTTCCAGAAAGCCATTGTTAGATAACAGTATTGTGGTGGACTTCTATGAGCTAATCACAGGAGATTCAGGTAGGTACGGGTCACAATCAATTATTTAAGCATGCAGGAGTGCATTATTTTAGAAACTCCTAACACAGTACTCTACCATATCACAAATGTTCACTTTTTATTAATTGTTGGTCACATATGCAGAACATTGTTTAAATTCCATTTTTGCCTACGTATACTTTTATATTACTTTACCGGAGCAGGTTCCTTGCTAGATACTATTAGTCTTCTCCCAGAGAGTACACTTGATCTGTTTTATCCTAACTCCTGTCCCTATAATAGTAAGATGTCTCACAACACCAGGTTAAAGTCCAACAGGTTTATTTGGTAACAGTAAAGATCTGCTGATAACGATACTTAGGGTGTGCAAGGTTCATTGATGACTGGCTATGTAAGCATTTAACTGGCATGTGCTGTTTACTCTAAATTAGGAATGTTAGCTCTAATCCCTTTTAATACATTGATTTTGTTTTCTCTGAACACCAGCAGTATCAAATTAAGTTTAACGTAAATGTGATGTGATGCACTTTAGAAGATAAAATGGAAGCATCATCTACACCTTAGAAAATAAGAAAACCTAATTGGGTTGAAGATCTAATCTGGCTCAACAAGCATCAAAAGCAACATTACGGGGTTAGTGAAGCAATTAAAAAATACTATCACAATGCTGGCACTTAGCTACTTCTTGGAGTATAAAGTTCAAAAGTGGGGAATTCATGCTAAATCTGAACAGAATGCTGACTTCCATGCAGAACTCTGGTCACCATGCTACAAAAAGGACATAGAAACATGGAAGAAAATGTTTAAATTAAGAAAATTATGAGCACTGGCAATTCATAGAATCCTTACAGTGCAGAAGAGGCCATTTGGCCCATCAAGTGTACCAGCCAGACCCCTATCCCTGTACCCCCATGTATTTATCCTGCTTGTGCGCCTGACACTAAGAGGCAATTTACCATGGCCAATCAGCTTACCCTGCACATCTTTGGAGTGTGGGAGGAAACTGGAGCACCTGGAGGAAACACATGCAGACACAAGGAGAACATGCAAATCCTGCACAGTCACTCAAGGTTGGAATTAAACCCAAGTCCATGGCACTGTGAGGCAGTAGAGCTAATCATTATGCCACCATGCTGTCTGAAAACGCAATATTTATCTTGTTTTGATCCAAGGGCCATGCATTGATGAAGGCACCACTGAGATTGCAGTTATTGAGAAAGAATGAATGGGTTAAGTATTTTGAAATGAAAGCTTGGAAGAGAGTAGGTTGAAGAGCATGGATGTGGACAGAGCTCAAAACCATATATAAGATAATTACTAATAAATCCCACAGAGAAATCCAGGGAAATCTCTTTACTCGGAGAGTGGCAAGAACATGGAACCTGCAATCACAGGGGATGAATTAAGAAAATAGTCTTGAAGCTTTTAAAAATAGAGTGCAAGACAGAAGATAATGAAAGATCTGCCAAAAGGCACAGAAATGGAAGGAGAATCATATAACACCAACACATATCATTGGACCGGCTAAACTGGTTTTGTGCTGTGTATTCTATACAATGCCTGTTGAGTAATCCAATCCAGAAATTAATTCTTCAGCAACCACCAACCAAAGATAAATTAGATAACTTTTATTACAAACAAAAGCAATTCCCTGCCAAGCCAAGAAGGAGCCAGACTGCTTCGTCAAGTCCGATATGCATTGTGATCATCCATCAGCTCTAGTCCATGCCAATCCAGGCTCCCGGTACTTGGATGAGGACTGTTGCTATAGAAACACACAGCCTGAAATTAATCTCCTTAAAGCCTACATCTTTTACTAGGCTGAAGTCTTGTACCCCGCTATCTCTTTATGATTCAGTGTCAAATTTTGTCTGGTCACACTCCTGCAAAGTGTTTTGTGATGTTTTACTGTGTTGTGCTATATACATACAAACTGGCAAGTGGGGGAAGAAGGAATATTCATGTCTTTCACAAAGCACTGTGTGACATAAAAGCTATTCAATGTCAAAATATGTGGAGTTGGATGGCTTCAAGCTAATTGATAACCCCTGTCCTTTAATTCCATTCACCCTCTTCCCCACAATGTAAAGCTGCAGCTCTGGCCCGGACAGCTCAACAATTTTGATCCTCAAATGGCTGAGAAATAACCAGCAAGATTGTTCCTCTGAGGAAAGAGTCTGCATCTGAGATTTGACTGTCTTGAGTCTTCTCAATGGACAGTGTTCAACCAGCAGACAATCTTCAGATGCCTGATAGAAATGAGTTCAGCACATGGAGAGTGCGTTAACAATGCAGACATGGAGACCCATTGAGATTTACAACATAGCAAAGCAAGTGCAGATTCTATTTTTGTGTCCATTCTTTTTCTTTATAGCAATTTAAAGTTATTTACACTGTTGTCCTTCCTCCCTATAATTTAGAAATATATCAAAAATATATTTGTTTATTTTCTCTGAAAAGATGCAAAATCTAGATTATCACTCCAATGTAGTGTTGAGGAAGTGCTGTACTGTCAGAGGTAATGGGGGGGGGTGGTGGTGGTGGTGGTGGTGGTGGCGGTGGCGGTGGTGGAGCTTGCAGCCGTATCTCTGTGATAAGCACAACAGGACAGTGGCCAAATTCAACGTGTGCACAACCACATTTACGACATTTACAAGCTCATTGTCTGCGCTCCTGGTCGCAGAAACAGTATTAATCCGTAACTGGGATCCCCCGAATTACAGCTATATTGCACTCCTCCCTCCGACTCCCTTCCCTTCCCCTTCCCCTCCCCGCCCCCAGCCCCCTCTCCCCCTTCCCACTCCTCTCCCTTCCCTCCCCGCTCCTCCCCCCTCCCCTCCCCGCTCCTCGCCCCTCTCCCCCCCACCCCCCCCCCTCCCCTCCCCCCACCCACTCCCCTCCCTCCCACCCACTCCCCTCTTCCCCCCCTCCTCCCGTCTTCCCCCCCCTCTTCCTCTTCCCTCTTCCTCCCCCTTCCCCCTCCCCTCCCCACTCCTCTCCCCTCCCCTCCCCTCCCCTCTCCTCTCCCTCCCCCTCCCCACTCCTCTCCCCTCCCCTCCCCACGTCCTCTCCCCTCCCCTCCCCACTCCTCTCCTCTCCCCTCCCCTCCCCACTCCTCTCCCCTCCCCTCCCCACTCCTCTCCCCTCCCCCCCTCCCCTCTCCTCCCCTCCCCTCCCCACTCCTCTCGCCCTCCCCACCCCTCTCCCCTCCCCACTCCCCACCCTCTCCCCTCCCCACTCCCCACCCCTCTCCCCCACTCCCCTCCCCTCCCCACTCCTCTCCCCTCCCCTCCCCACTCCTCCCCTCCCCTCCCCACTCCCCCTCCCCTCCCCTCTCTCCCCTCCCCTCCCCACTCCTCTCCCCTCCCCACTCCCCCTCCCTCTCCCTTCCCCACTCCTTCCCACTCCCCTCCCCTCCCCACTCCTCTCCCCTCCCTCCCCACTCCTCTCCCCTCCCCTCCCCACTCCTCTCCCCTCCCCTCCCCACTCCTCTCCCCTCCCCTCCCTCCCCACTCCCCTCCCCTCCCCTCCCCACTCCCCTCCCCTCCCCACTCCCCTCCCCTCCCCTCCCCACTCCCCCTCCCTCCCCACTCCTCTCCCCTCCCCTCCCCTCCCCACTCCCCTCCCTCCCCACTCCCTCTCCCCTCCCCCTCCTCTCCCCTCCCCTCCCCACTCCCCTCCCCTCCCCCCCCACTCCCCTCCCCTCCCCCTCCCCTCCCCACTCCCCTCCCCTCCCCACTCCCCTCCCTCCCCACTCCCCTCCCCTCCCCACTCCTCTCCCCTCCCCACTCCTCTCCCCTCCCCTCTCCCCTCCCCTCCCCACTCCTCTCCCCTCCCTCCCCTCTCCCCTCCCCTCTCCCCTCCCCCTCCCCACCCCTCTCCCCTCCCCACTCCTCTCCCCCTCCCCACTCCTCTCCCCTCCCCTCCCCACTCCTCTCCCCTCCCCTCCCCACTCCTCTCCCCTCCCCACTCCTCTCCCCTCCCCTCCCACTCCTCTCCCTCCCCTCTCCCCTCCCCACTCCTCTGCCCTCCCCTCCCCACTCCTCTGCCCCTCCCTCCCCACTCCTCTGCCCTCCCCTCCCCACTCCTCTCCCCTCCCCTCCCCACTCCTCTCCCCTCCCACTCCTTCTCCCCTCCCCTCCCCACTCCTCCCCTCCCCACTCCTCTCCCCTCCCCACTCCTCTCCCTCCTCACTCCTCTCCCCACTCCTCTCCCCTCTCCTCTCCCCTCCCCTCTCCTCGCCCCTCTCCTCTCCCCTCTCCTCTCCCCTCTCCTCTCCCCTCTCCTCTCCCCTCTCCCTCTCCCCTCCCCTCTCCTCTCCCCTCCCCTCCCCACTCCTCTCCCCTCCCCTCCCCACTCCTCTCCCCTCCCCTCCCCACTCCTCTCCCCCTCGCAACTCCCCTCCCTCCCCTCCCCACTCCCCTGCCCACTCCCCTCCCCACTCCCCCTCCCACTCCCCTCCCCACTCCTCTCCCCTCTCCCCCCCACTCCTCTCCCTCCCCACTCCTCTCCCTCCCACTCCTCTCCCCTCTCCCCTCCCCACTCCTCTCCCCTCCCCTCCCCACCCCTCTCCTCTCCCCTCCCCTCTCCCCACTCCCCACTCCTCTCCCCTCCCCTCTCCTCTCCTCTCCTCTCCCCTCCCTCTCCCCTCCCCTCCCCACTCCTCTCCCCTCCCCACTCCTCTCCCCTCCCCTCCCCACTCCTCTCCCCTCCCCTCCCACCCCACTCCCTCCCCACTCCTCTCCCCTCCCCTCCCCACTCCTCTCCCCTCCCCTCCCCACTCCTCTCCCCTCCCCTCCCCACTCCTCTCCCTCCCCTCCCCACTCCTCTCCCCTCCCCTCCCCACTCCTCTCCCCTCCCCTCCCCACTCCTCTCCCCTCCCCTCCCCACTCCTCTCCCCTCCCCTCCCCACTCCTCTCCCCTCCCCTCCCCACTCCTCTCCCTCCCCTCCCCACTCCTCTCCCCTCCCCTCCCCACTCCTCTCCCCTCCCCTCCCCACTCCTCTCCCCTCCCCTCCCCACCCCTCTCCCCTCCCCTCTCCACTCCTCTCCCCTCCCCTCCCCTCCCCACTCCTCTCCCCACCCCTCTCCCTCTCCCTCCCCTCCTCCCTCCCTCCCCTCCCCACTCCTCTCCCCTCCCCTCCCCTCCCCACTCCCTCCCCACTCCCCTCCCCACCCTCTCCCCTCCCCACTCCTCTCCCCTCCTCCCTCCCTCCCCCTCCCTCTCCCCTCCCCACTCCCCTCCCCCCACTCCTCTCCCCTCCCCATCCCTCTCCCTCCCCCCTCCTCTCCCCACCCTCTCCCCTCCCTCCCCACTCCTCTCCCCTCCCCTCCCCACTCCTCTCCCCTCCCCTCCCACTCCTCTCCCTCCCCACTCCTCTCCCCTCCCCCACTCCTCTCCCTCCCCTCCCCACTCCTCTCCCCTCCCCACTCCTCTCCCCACTCCCTCTCCCCTCCCCTCCCCACTCCTCTCCCCTCCCCTCCCCACTCCTCTCCCCCTCCCTCCCCACTCCTCTCCCCTCCCCTCCCCACTCCTCTCCCCTCCCCACTCCTCTCCCCTCCACTCTCCTCCCCCCTCTCCCCCCTCCCTCCCCTCCCCTCCTCTCCCCTCCCCTCTCCTCCCCCTCCCCTCCCCACTCCTCCCTCCCCCTCCCCCCACTCCTCTCCCCTCCCCTCCCCACTCCTCTCCCCTCCCCACTCTCTCTCCCCTCCCACTCCTCTCCCCTCCCCTCTCCTCTCCCCACTCCCTCTCCCCTCCCCTCCCTCACTCTCTCCCCTCTCCCCTCCCACTCCTCTCCACGCCTCCCC